>NW_008708186.1:0-1027 GCF_000327385.1 Lottia gigantea | reverse complement strand
GCCCTTTCTTCGTCTTTGTTTGGAGCGTATACATTAAAAACATTAAATTTAAAATCATCAACAATAAAATCGACTCTGATAATTCGCCCTTCTTTGTCCTTTGATTGAGATAATACACAGTTTTTCATATTGTTTTTACATAATATTGCAACACCCCTTCGATTATTATTAGAATTACTCATATAAATCGGTCCATCCCACATTCTTTCCACTTTTTGTAAAATAGTGTCATCCCAGAAAGTCTCCTGTAGCGCAATGATGTCGCTATTGGTTTCACATATTTTCGCGAAAAGTTTTTCTAGCTTTTTATCGTCTCGTAGTCCGTTGACGTTCCAAGTTGTTATCTTGGGCATTGTAGAATTAAAAGTATTAAAATATAGTAAAACCACTAGATAAAGGTTTAAAATGGTTAAGGGTGTGCACACAAGCATTGTTATTTCCTACCAAGTTTAATCTTTGGAATCGGCGTCGAACTTTGTGGGGTGTCACTTCTTGTTCTCACACTTTTTAGTTTTTTAGGGGTTACCTTTTTGTCTACCGGTATTCTCTTATATTTTATTAATGTTCCGTTTTCATCGGATTCGTCACTTTCCATTGACTGTTCGGGTTCGCTTTGGGGTGAATCGTGACATTCGCTTTCGTGGTTTTCAATGTTTCGTTTCGGCGTGCGGTATTCAGTTGGTGGTGAGATGTTTGAGTAGTCTTTAGAGAATGTTGCATCGTTTCGCACTGATGAGTCGTGATCTTTGTTAATTTGTTTTTTGTGTTTTTTCTCTTGTTGAGTTTCGGCGGGAGATAAACTTAGCTCACGTTTCTTGTCACAGTTAATATTGTTAAGTTCACTGGTCTCACCTTCGTTTGTATCGTAAAAGTTTTCCTCACATTCACATTTAAACTTGAAACATTTGTCACATTTTTCCTCCGTACATTTAAATGCCATATGTCCAAACTCCCTACATTTTCTGCACTGAATTAATGGGCATTCTTTCTTCTCGTGATCTGGTGACAGGCACTTGAAGCAAACTTT
>NW_008708185.1:0-1027 GCF_000327385.1 Lottia gigantea | reverse complement strand
CCCTTGAACAAACCACGCCCACTAGAGTCATTAACTCCGCCCCTCTTAACCTCTTACCTTCACCCTTGAAATTAACTTTGACCTTTACTGGGTCATTAACTAGTCAAGTGTATTAAGTGAGTTTGAATAGGGTGTTTGCGTTCTGCATCATTACACCTTCAAGTTTATTTTACAACCATGGAGTCCAGAGGCTTGGAAATCTCAAATTCTTTTGTGTTTTTAAAGAGATCTCAGTCAGACTTTTCACCTTCCAAGTCTATAAATTTCAATTTTATTGACTTCACATGTTTTTGACAACTCTTAATTCAATTTCTTTATTTGTTTAACTTTTATGTCAATGCACTCTACATCACAAAAACCTTTGATTTTACAATTTAGTCTAAAGCTTTTTACTTGAATTCACATTTTTGTTTTAAACTTTATTTCAATTCTAAAAGTCAATGCCTGATGTTAAAGACGTGTCCCAATTTCAGATTAAAATATGTTTGATTTAAGATATAGGTTTCCTTGTTGATTATAACATTGTGACTTTTAGACCATTTGTATTCATAGCGGGTTCTAATCATTTGCATTCATAAAATCTAGGTAAAATGGATTTCAAAACCTTTTCCTTCTTTGGAAAGGATATTAAACCATGACTCTCTGAGCTGTAAACAATGTAAGCTAATGCTATTATACTGTAATAAAAATCTATACAAGCAAAATAATTCTGTACAAAGTATGACAAAATCAAGAGTAAAAGTTGTATAATAGTGGACTCCTCCAAAGAGAAGTTCCATCAGGTGTTTCTGAAAGAGTAAGAATGGTCATTTACCCTAATAAGCAAATATTGAATATGGAACTTCATTTCGTCAAACGAAAATAATTTCTCCCAACTTGAACAAGATAGTAGGATTTCATTGAACTTTTTTTTTCGTTTTCATTAGATAAATCTGAAACTTGAATATAGGTTCAATAATAATAATAAAATCTTTAACAAAAAGGCTAAAAATCGGACCAAAGGCCTCTTTACAATTTTCCCTGTGAA
>NW_008708184.1:0-1025 GCF_000327385.1 Lottia gigantea | reverse complement strand
TACAGGTTGTTTAACGTATCCTAATATAACAGACGCAAATTTTGATAAGGATTGCAATGGAAATGTAGTCATTACATGTAATGAAGGTTTCAAGATGGTACAAGGGCTGGAATGTGTTGAGGAAGAATGGAGATATCAAAACCCAATATGTAAACGCACAGGTAAGATAATTTTAAATACTTGAATTACAAATAAACAATATTAGCTTTGACACATCAAATCGCTCAGTGAAGAGTTTATATCACCTTCCTCGATACATGTTATAATACATTATATAGTGGAATTCAAATCAATAAACTTTATGAAACAGTCTGGAGAGCTTAACATCTTTAGATTAAAGAATATTATTGTAGTGCGCTCATTTCTTCAATCAAAATAAATAAATAACAGATTACCTAATTTGATTGATTTTGGTGTCAATGGAAAGTACCATCGATTGTCAAGAAGTTGTATTTACCTGGTTTTTAAATTCCGATTCCATTGTTTTTTTAATGCAGATTTATTTTGTTGAAAATTACCGAACTTTCATGGCTTGTATTTTGTGACTTTGACTTTTGTTGATCTTGTGACCTGAATAAAAGTGATATCCCACGACAAGATCTACCTAATCTTATCTTCATCTTTACTGTACACGTTAAAAATCCCTCGGCAGTTGGAAATCTTTAAATAACTTCTAACTGCATGGCGTTAGCCCACATGGTGCAGAAAAGTAAGAACGTAAACTCCATTTATTTCATTTTTATACGCCCACATGTTGGTCCGTCAACATTTCTTGTGCACATAATAGAGACTACAGTTTTCAACTGATTTTAATGAAATTTGGTGAGATCTTGGTCAAGTTCGAATTTGACGATCTTTCGATGAACGGTTTTTAAGTTATTGCTCTTGACTTAGGAAAACGCGTCAAAATTTGTTTGTGAACACAATAGAGACTACAGTTTTTAACTGATTTTATGAAATTTGGTGTGAAACCTGATGGGATCTTGGTCAGGTTTAAATTTCATGATTTTTCGATGAATGGTTTT
>NW_008708183.1:0-1027 GCF_000327385.1 Lottia gigantea | reverse complement strand
CAGTAGAGTTCGTCTACTATAGAAGTAAGTATATGATGTATATTGTGTAGAGTTTGTCTACTATAGAAGTAAGTATATGATGTATATTGTGTAGAGTTTGTCTACTATAGAAGTAAGTATATGATGTATATTGTGTAGAGTTTGTCTACTATAGAAGTAAGTATATGATGTATATTGTGTAGAGTTTGTTTACTATAGAAGTAAGTATATGATGTATATTTTGTAGAGTTTGTCTACTATAGAAGTAAGTATATGATGTATATTGTGTAGAGTTTGTTTACTATAGAAGTAAGTATATGATGTATATTGTGTAGAGTTTGTCTACTATACAAGTAAGTATATGATGTATATTGTGTAGAGTTTGTCTACTATAGAAGTAAGTATATGATGTATATTGTGTAGAGTTTGTCTAATATAGAAGTAAGTATATGATGTATATTGTGTAGAGTTTGTCTACTATAGAAGTAAGTATATGATGTATATTGTGTAGAGTTTGTTTGCTATAGCAGTAAGTATATGATGTATATTTTGTAGAGTTTGTCTACTATAGAAGTAAGTATATGATGTATATTGTGTAGAGTTTGTCTACTATAGAAGTAAGTATATGATGTATATTGTGTAGAGTTTGTCTAATATAGAAGTAAGTATATTGTGTAGAGTTTGTCTACTATAGAAGTAAGTATATGATGTATATTTTGTAGATTTTGTCTACTATAGAAGTAAGTATATGATGTATATTGTGTAGAGTTTGTCTAATATAGAAGTAAGTATATAATGTATATTGTGTAGAGTTTGTCTACTATAGAAGTAAGTATATGATGTATATTTTGTAGATTTTGTCTACTATAGAAGTAAGTATATGATGTATATTGTGTAGAGTTTGTCTACTATAGAAGTAAGTATATGATGTATATTGTGTAGAGTTTGTTTACTATAGAAGTAAGCATATGATGTATATTGTGTAGAGTTTGTCTACTATAGAAGTAAGTATATGATGTATATTTTGTAGATTTTGTCTACTATAGAA
>NW_008708182.1:0-1028 GCF_000327385.1 Lottia gigantea | reverse complement strand
AGTGAATAAAATTGTCCAGTTATTTTCAATGTGTGTAAAGAAATCGTGAAAAAAGTCAAAGGCTCAAGCGTTCAATTGCCCTATTATATGTTAAACTACAGCCTTCACATATTAATAGATTTTAGTACGATTAGGTCAAACTGAATTTACTGACAACTGACTTAACGATACATCCATCAATTTACATTTCTTCTACTTTCTTATTATGTAGTTTCAAACGTTAGTCCTTGAGTTTTTTATTCAAGAAAAAAATTGGATCATGTTGCTTGCAGATGTTCGAGTCTTCGACTGTCATGGATCTGATTAGATTTGGATCACAGTTTCACTTTAAGTTATCCTTATACAAAATCAAGAATATTATTGTTGCATTGCCAGATTAAAGTAGAACAAAATGTTGTGTTGCCAGATTAAAAATAATAATTCAATGTTCATTGCAAATTTAAATTAAATGTTATCTCTTCAAAATAAATGAATTAAATGATCCATTGCCAGATTTAAGAATAAATTAATTGAATGCTCCGTTGCCAGACTTAAGAATTAATTAAATGCTCCGTAGCCAGATTTAAGAATTAATTAAATGATGCCTTGCCAGATTTAATAATCAATTAAATGTTGCCTTGCCAGATTTAAGAATTAATTAAATGTTGCCATGCCAGATTAAATAAAGTAAATGTTGCGTTGCCAGATTATATAATGTAATGAAGCTGATAACCTATCTCGTTATTAGCCTGTCATTAAACAGTTTAAACAACCACCTTGATAATGGGAATTAATTAAGTTTTTAATTAATTATTTATGGTTAACGAGGTCTAGATGAGATTACCACATGCAATACAAATACCTTTATACAAGATATAGTCTAGATTGTTAATTACGTGTTGGATTCCAACATCTGACAACAGACCTAACAGTTTAATCTAAATTAATTTCACCTTTTGTAAAATTTAAACTTGTCTGGGTTTTAATAATTTATTCTGGTTTTCATTAAAATTACATGTTAGTTTTCCAGACGTATATTTCCTATATCA
>NW_008708181.1:0-1028 GCF_000327385.1 Lottia gigantea | reverse complement strand
TTTTGCAATTTTGTTTTGCTTTATAATTAACTTAATACAGCAGTAAAATATATATATAAAAAATCATAAAATACTAATACTAAGCTAATCAGTAATAAGTGTTCACACTTCACAGCTATTTTGTAATATAGGTAATTATGAAAAATAATATTGTCTTGTGTTTTGTTATATATGAAAAATAGACACCAAATTGTAGAGAAATACCTCTCTTACACAAAAACTAGGTCAAACTGCTTACTTACTTCATATTTTAGAAATCTTCTCGTTTATAATTTACAATATACATACTGCCCCTTTAAATTGAGGCTTCCCCCTGATATAACTCATGACAGACTAGTTGGTGATAAAAATCACAGACCAAGACTGTTCATATTCATAGATTGAATTAAAGAACTAGAGCCACACGTGGCACAGAGTGGGACTTTGCAAATGTAGCAAAATGCTAAAGACTCTGAAAAAATCAACCTTCTACGATAATTACATCACGCGCAAGAGCAGTCTAAAGTTGAGAAGAATTGTTTGTAAGATTGTTATAACGGAAGTAAACAGCCCTCACAAATGAAAGTATAAGAAGATAGCCAAGGTCAATGACATTTGACATTGAAAGGGAGACGGTCAACAAAGGTCAAGGTTACGAGATACAAGTCATCCAAATTTTTAATTATATACGGCTATAAAACCGGAAGTTGAGATAGGACAGCAAATATAAAAGTATAAATAGATAGCCAATGTGAATGACCTTTGATCCTACAAAAATCAGGGTCAAAAAAGGTCAAGGTCAAAAATTGAAAATTTTGAATTTTCAAAACCTGTTCCTTTTTTTGAACTATAAAGCTGAAACAATCGAACTTCTAAGACAACGTGGCTCAACGAATGAAGTAATTGTATGCAAAGTTCCATTTTGAACAAATGTAAACGTTGCGAGTTATGTCCCTTGCCAAAATTGTCAATAATGAGTAATTTAACCCGGATGTGCTACGCCCACCTCAATTTCTTTTGCATAGGTTAATTGATATTCTGAATGTTAT
>NW_008708180.1:7348-9029 GCF_000327385.1 Lottia gigantea | reverse complement strand
TGAATATTATTATTATTTTCATAATGTAAATTGTAAATAAAATCTGAATTTTAAAACTTTGTTGTTGATGGTAAATTATTAGTCATGTCCAAAAGGACATTGTTATTAAAGATTTAATTTTTTACTTACATATGAAGGTGAACACGTATCAATAGTGTTGCATCAGATTGAATCTTTACCAGGAAACTTAAGAGATGAAGGTATTTATGAATCAATGGATGAATCTTTACCAGGAAACTTAAGAGATGAAGGTATTTATGAATCAATGGATGAATCTTTATCACGAAACTTAAGAGATGAAGATGAACATGAATCAATGGAGATGCATCAGGAGGGGTTGTTACCGGGAAACTTAAGAGATGAAGGTGATTATGAATTAATGGAGTCGCATCAGGTTGAATTGCTACCAGGAAACTTAAGAGATGAAGGTGATTATGAATTAATGGAGTCGCATCAGGATGAATTGCTACCAGGAAACTTAAGAGATGAAGGTGATTATGAATTAATGGAGTCGCATCAGGTTGAATTGTTACCAGGAAACTTAAGAGATGAAGGTGATAATGAATCAATGGAGTCGCATCAGGATGAATTGTTACCAGGAACATCCAGAGACAATTCCAGAAATGGTGAACAAAATGAAGTTAGTATTCTTATTGCTTGCCTAATTTTCATTAATTATGTCATGTGTTTATCTAAGATTGCTTCGTAGCTGGTTAGCTCACTTATCTTTCTATCAAGGCATATTTGAAAATGCAGATCTAGATGTGTTTCTGTCCTGACATCCATGATCACACATATTCTAAATCATTAAGATATTCACCCAATAAAATTTACATGTGGACAATTCTGGAATATTCATCGAATTACACATTGACATGTGTTGTCTGCCTATTTTAAACAGGGTTTGAGCATAAATAGTAACAAATTTAACCCTTTGAGTTGAATCCTTAAAGAGAAGGATTGTGACCTTGGGATGTGTCGTTTCAAATCTTTAAACAAAGGAGCTGCCTTTTCAATTTTTGTTGTCAATATTAAACATCTTTTCGATTCTTCTTCTACGGTAGTAAAAAGGAGTGATCCTCAACATTTGTTAACGAACGGCGTCTCCCGCGCCGGCTTGAACGGCCTGTGTAGTGTCCAACTGATCCCCGGTGACTTTTCCCTACATGTTTTTCTAGTTTAGTTTGGCTCCTCGACCAAAACTCAACAAAATCTCCGATTAAGCTTGATTTGGATAATTAGGCCACGATGCGACTGCTTCTGTCTTCTTAAATAGGTAAAAAAGAAAATACAACGACAAGATCCCCCTTTCTACTACAATAATCTTATCTGTTTTTCTTTCAGAATCTAGAAAGTCTTCCATATGATTTATTAGAGTTCAATGCTTCCAATGGTAATAGGATTCATGGTAGCAACCCTGATGCCGAAGATAGGTATACTAGACTTACCACGAAACACCACCGATACCCAAAATGGAAATGGATTCTGATGAGTAAGCAATGGTCGTAAAGGAACTGGTTCATGCACGTTTATTCTCCTGGTAACTGTTGTACGTATTTCTTTTATATTGACAGAACTACTGATGTTAAATTGGTGTTATATATATTTTATATTGATAGAACTACTGATGTTAAATTGGTGTTATATATATTTTATATTGATAGAACTACTGATGTTAAAT
>NW_008708180.1:3388-4708 GCF_000327385.1 Lottia gigantea | reverse complement strand
TATATTGACAGAGCTACTGATGTTAAATTTGTGCTACATGTATTATACTAACAGAACTACTACAGAATTTTTCCTTGTCAAAAACGTCGTAAATTATACCTGAAAATATTTGTTTAAAATATGCTATTTACACCTGTGTATCTAATTTGTTTAAAGTGTTAATTATAAACGGAGTGTACTAATTGTTAATTTAGCAGTTTGAAAATTTTTGGCATTGGGCCTTCTAAAGACTCAATATTTTTAATTGAAACCTTTAAACTACGTTGGGGTGATATTTCCCTAAAATTTGGTGTTAATTGTGTAAATCCAGTTAATACACATAATATTATAATAGTAAGATACACATAGAAAATATGAAAAACCTCTTACAATCGCTTTAAGGGGTTTGACATGTCGCTTAAAATCTTGTCATCTTATCTTATCTCCTGCCTCGTTCTGCCTAAACTATCCACAAAAGGAGATAACTGTAACTACAGGTGAGGATTTGGAAGTAAAATGTTCAGCTAAGTGTAAAAGTGTGACTTTACATGGGGAAAGGAGTTGGAAGGTCTGGAATCAAATGGTTCAATTTCCATAACAGAGGATATGTTTGGAAATAGTTCTCACGAAGGTCTTTATGTCTGTCTGGTCCACAACACTCATGGAGAAGTTACAAGTATGTACTTGGTAATACCAGATTTATTTTTACAGTGAAATGATTTTGCCCCTCTGGTGTGAGGGGTGGGGGACTGCACACTGCCCTAATACAAATAAGAAAGTAAGAATCGCTGGCACAGCACAAAAAATAGATGCAAATAAAAACGATTTAAGTGTAATCGATATACACCTCAACTGGGTCTCTACCCTTTATCTCTATAAAAACTGGTTTTCTTTTCAGAAATTAACAACACAGAACTGACGTATGTGATTTTTGCTGTTACATTTGTTATTGTTTTTATTATTGCTGTTGGCTGTATGGTTATACTGTACAAGAAATACCATAGTGAGTAACTTGCATTTTACAAATAGGTCTGACATTGCCTGCTTTAACATGTCTCTTTAGAACAGGTTTCATACACCCATCTTCTGAGCGACAGGACATTTCATTGGCTAGTTATTTTAAGCAACAAAAATCATGACATAGTCACCACAGTTTACGTAGTATAACTGTTATCGTATAATTGCGAGTATACTGCGCTGGCTTGTATAATACGCACCACCTTGAATCATTATTTGGGTCAAACAAAGGGAAAGTAACTTGTTAGCACTGGATACCCTGTGTTCTACCTACAAAATCCAACAATTACTAGCTGTACATGATTGTTCTTTTTAGACAAGAAA
>NW_008708180.1:0-2483 GCF_000327385.1 Lottia gigantea | reverse complement strand
AGATTCTGACGAGGAAGATGATCGTAAAGAAAGTGTTTCGTGAAAACTAAACTCTTGATGTTAAATTGGGAAGAAGGTAGACCCCGAATTCAGTCACAAATGAAATTGTGACTGACTTTTGAAAAAAATGTGACTGATTTTTTCAATTGCTATGCAAATAAATCAATGTGCTAATCAGTTATTAACTATATAATTTTAAATATATATTACATATATTATACAGAATATACTTGAATGTATTCAGCTAACTGTTCAATAAAGGAACTTTTAAGATACACATTTAATTTATGATGCAAAATGGCACTAATAGGCTAATACTACATATTCCATGCATGATAAAAGCTTAGTTGTTGATTCAAGGACACCTATTCCTGAGGACACTATAAGGGTTTTCAACTAGTTGAAAAAAAAACTCGATGACAACTAAAATATAAAATACGACTGACGATTTCGACTAATTGTGACGACTTCGGGGTCTAGAAGAAGGTGAAATGAAATGCCCAGTCAATCTCATTGAACTAGATGTTTTGTATATCAATAAAATTCTCTGTTTCATAATAGCCTAGGAAATTCTTTCAACCTATAAAATTCTCTGTTTAAAAGTTTTGTCTCCCAGAAGGGAAAATTCAGAAGAATTTCTTCAGAAGATGGATATAGAGGAATATTTAGTTTTTGATGTTTTTTTTTTTTCATCCATATTAGTTTTATTTATTTTTCTCAGAATTTATGCTTTGTTTTTTCGTTGCAAAGCTATTCTGTTGTCCGTGTAATATACATTTTTTTATTTCTTTTTTTTTTAAAGATTTGGTGTCAGCTGTCTTATCGTATGTTACGTCATTTTATCTTATCTTATCTCATGTCAATCTTTCCAGTTCACGAATTATCTTATCTTATGTCATCTCATCTTATCTCATGTCATCTTATCTTTCAGTTCATGGCTTCGGAATAGATCGTCTTTGATCATTTTTCAATCATTCATAAAATAATATTGTTATGTTTTGAATTCTATTGTTATATCTTAGACTGATGCTTTTAATAAATGATTAGAAATAAATCCTGGTTTGATTTCTATTTCTATTCTCACATTATTCAGGGATCCTAGACTTCCTCTATTTTTCTGGCCAGGGGTATCTTTTTTATTTTCAAATAAAACCACTAGAAATTTGATTTGAGGGGTGAAAAGATTTCAAAGCCAATATAAGAAATGATTTTTAAGGCGTATCAAAATGCTTAAATCTCCCTCTGGACACAACATGAGAGCCTGTGAGCCCCCTTGAACAGGCCCGTAACCAGCCCAATGTGCCACAGGGGCGGCCGCATTTGCATGGGGGACAATAGCTGATAGAGCTTGATTTCAGCTTTGAGAATTTCGAATTTGAAGGGGAGGGGTGGGTGGGGCGTGCCTGTCCTCAAACCTCAGCTGATATTTTTCATTTCCTTCTAAGTTTTGTACAAGAAAAGTCAGCATTCTTTAAACTATTTCTTTTATTATTTTAGTTTAAAGCAAGATTTTCTCTAGGAAAGTACAGAAAAGATACAAACAGATAAACTAAATACAAAACAAATGAACCAAATACAAAACAGATGAATTAGATACAAAAAGGTAAATAAAATACAAAACACTAACCCTTACTAAAAACAAAAAAGAGACACTAAATAAAAATTCGATCAACCAAATACAAAACCAAATAAACTAAAAACAAAACAGATACACTAAATAAAAATTACATCAACTAAATACAAAACAAACTTAATACAAAACAGATACATTAAATACAAAACAAAACAAATACAAAGTAAATAAACTAAATGCAAAACAGATACACTAAATACAAAACAAATAAATATTAGATCAACTAAGTACAAAGCAAACTAAATACAAAACAGCCAAATACATAAAATAAAATACATATAAAACCATATTAACATCAGTAGTTCTGTCAATATACAATATATATAACACCAATTTAACATCAGTAGTTCTGTTAGTATAAAATACATATAACACTAATTTAACATCAGTAGTTCTGTTAGTATAAAATACATATAACATCAATTTAACATCAGTAGTTCTGTCAATATAAAATACATATAACATCAATTTAACATCAGTAGTTCTGTCAATATAAAATATATATAACACCAATTTAACATCAGTAGTTCTGTTAATATAAAATATATATAACACCAATTTAACATCAGTAGTTCTGTCAATATAAAATATATATAACACCAATTTAACATCAGTAGTTCTGTTAATATAAAATACATATAACACCAATTTAACATCAGTAGTTCTGTTAGTATAAAATACATATAACACCAATTTAACATCAGTAGTTCTGTCAATATAAAATATATATAACACCAATTTAACATCAGTAGTTCTGTTAGTATAAAATATATATAACATCAATTTAACATCAGTAGTTCTGTCAATATAAAATACATATAACATCAATTTAACATCACTAGTTCTGTAA
>NW_008708179.1:7685-9038 GCF_000327385.1 Lottia gigantea | reverse complement strand
TCTCATTTACAAGATCAAAGGTCATTGACCTTGGCTATCTGCTGGTACTNTCATTTGTGAGGCCTGGCATCTACTTCCGATATTGGAATCTTCTAAATAATGAAACTCTAGTTTTTCTTATATCTATACTAAACAGAAATCATTTTCATATGTTATAGGTACTTAGATGTTTCTTCATTACATGAATACACTTTTAGTATTTTTGGAAAGAAAGACAATGTATAAATTTAACATGCAATGTTACTTTCTTTGTACTTTTTTCAACAAATTCTGCTCATTCATTTTTTACAAACTGCATTCCATGTATGTTGTTCATGCAAAAACTGGTAACATCCATGCTATATAGTCATATATATGTATTTCTTTAATACGCGATCAGGTTAATCGAGTAGAGAACTCTTCTGATTCGGGAGGTACAACGAACCCGGTACAACTGGAAACACATTGCAAAACATCAAGTTTTCTCAACTCTTTGAATTTATCGAATATAAACAATCCTTCGGCAACCACCGTGTGCGTAATCTGTTGGTAATCTATATCAACCGAACTTAGAAGTGCTTACTTTTACTTCCACGAGAGTTTAGCTACAATCGGAATAATAGTTTTTGCGAACTTTGTGTTTCCTTGTTCGTCGATCGGCAAGATTGACCTTTGACCTCGCAGTGTTCTTTGATCTATATTGTGTGACGTCATAGACTTGATTTGTCAATAAACTAACATTTAAATCCTAAAGAGGGATATCTTTTATTTCATTTTCCTTAGTGTAACTTTTGTGTTATTTTGTATTTTACAGCTTTTTACAATAATGATCGTCGACTTTGAATAAAGTTCTGAATTTAAGAAGTTGCGGTCTTGTTATCTATCTGTTAAGCCATACCCTTTGGTGAGGACAGAATATAGCCATATATATGTATTTTAAAATTCATATGAGTATATATAAATCATAAATCATATGAAACATAATCTTATTAATGATACTATTGGCCCTAACTTGAAAAATATGTTGAAATGTTATGTTACATTTGTTAAATCAATATAGCTTGTATTAGAATAGTGTTATTTTTAACTGGCTTTTTAATTAATGAATATGCTTGAAAAACAATGTTTTGTAATTTTAATACAGAATTATGTAGGCCTAGATTATAGTTAAGCCAAGTCGACAACCACTTTTTAGTCTTTTGCCTCTTTTTTATTAATCTTATAATCCCTTCTTTCAAATTTCGCCTATCATTTATCATAAAAATTTCTTATAATTACATATTTGATAAAAGACCGTCAAGTGATTTTCACATAGCCTATTATAATGATGGCATGGGATATCGATTATCACAGCGACTACCAGCTGGTCTGAGG
>NW_008708179.1:0-1699 GCF_000327385.1 Lottia gigantea | reverse complement strand
AGCAGACGACAATCCAACTCGCTACTTTTTTTTATCTTGTAAATATTCATTAATCAAAATAAATATACAACACAATACAAT
The DNA here is from genome assembly GCF_000327385.1 of Lottia gigantea. Taxonomy (NCBI): domain Eukaryota; kingdom Metazoa; phylum Mollusca; class Gastropoda; family Lottiidae; genus Lottia; species Lottia gigantea. Next base: position 1,618 of record NW_008708179.1, on the reverse strand, counting down.
ACAATATTAAATAATACAATACAATACAATATTAAATATATAACACAATACAATACAATATTAAATAATACAACACAATACAATATTAAATATACAACACAATACAATACAATATTAAATAATACAATACAATACAATATTAAATATACAACACAATACAATACAATATTAAATATACAACACAATACAATACAATATTAAATAATACAAAATCAAATGCTAAATATCACAGTTATTATTTGTTTAAGATTAAAATATATACTGATATCACAGATATGGGCTCCATATTGGAGTTTAAGATTAAAATATATACTGATATCACAGATATGGGCTCCATATTGGAGTTTAAGATTAAAATATATACTGATATCACAGATATGGGCTCCATATTGGAGTTAAAAATTAAAATATGAAAATATATAACACTTTGAAAAGTACAATGTATTATATAAAATTAAAAACACCCATGTTCTAAATCAAGTTATACTTCAGGTTGTATAAACAATAAAACAGTATACCGGACTCGATGAACAGGTTTTAAAAAAGACTTATAATCAATAAAATTCGACATCTTAAAAATATTGGGTTAAAATATATATGGATATTCACTACGGTGTGAAAAAGAGTAAGATGTTTTTCTATAGCACCGTTATTCACGCTTTGACACTGCGGCAGGTGAAATCACGTGACGCACTATCAAAGCGAGGATAACGGTCTACTAACAGTATAAGACTATGAAGAGTTTGAAATAAAAGTAGAACACGGTGATATTCTGTGGGTGGGTATCCACTTAAAATATAATGATAAAAATATAATAATAAAAGAGTAAAAACTATTTATTTTCAATATTAATTGAATCATCTAGTTGTATATTAATAAAACATGTGGGTAAAATAAATTTCTGTATATAAACATGTTTAGGAAAAGTTGTTTCAGATAAATTAAGGCACTTGATAAAATATTACTATATAAAATAATAATAAAAATAGTTTGCCTTGCACAGGATAAAATAATATTTAAAAGCTCTGAGGGAACAGATTTATTAAAACTTTGCAAACCAAATAGTAAAAAACATTTAAAATCATGGTCGGTAAAAGTAAAAGGTAAAATATCCTTTAACATTTGATGTAAAAGGTAAATAAAAAATCTTAAATCCAGGCAATCGATAAAAAGGTGCTCTGTGGTTTCTGGTTCTCGTCACCACAAACCGGACAAAGTTTGCTTTCAACTTCTCCAATGCGTTTTAATTTCTCCATGGTCCATATAATATTATGTGCTATTCTAAAATCCAAGTCTATCATTTTAGGTGATTTATAAAACTTTAAAATATTGTTATATGTAAGTGGCCAATTGACTTCCAAATTCTGTTTCTGCCAATAGTGAATAGCAGTTGGCGTAGTGTCTTTAAACTTTAATAATATTTTATATCAGAATTTGGAGGTCAATTGGTCACTTGACACTCTATTATTGTCAAGATCAAAGAAATTTTCCCCGGGATGAACAACAAAAGAGCTGGAATCAATAATTTTCCTCCACTCGGAGGCTCATAAGTTTTAATCATTTAGTCTTCATCCAAATCAGGGAATTTTTCTTCATTCATGTCAATAATAGAGTGATT
>NW_008708178.1:0-1029 GCF_000327385.1 Lottia gigantea | reverse complement strand
ATAATAACAACACACTGGTTGATTCTTCAATAATGACAACACACTGGTTGATTCTTCAATAATGACAACACACTGGTTGATTCTTCAATAATAACAACACACTGGTTGATTCTTCAATAATAACAACACACTGGTTGATTCTTCAATAATAACAACACACTGGTTGATTCTTCAATAATAACAACACACTGGTTGATTCTTCAATAATAACAACACTCTGGTTGATTCTTCAATAATAACAACACTCTGGTTGATTCTTCAATAATAACAACACACTGGTTGATTCTTCAATAATAACAACACACTGGTTGATTCTTCAATAATGACAACACACTGGTTGATTCTTCAATAATGACAACACACTGGTTGATTCTTCAATAATAACAACACACTGGTTGATTCTTCAATAATAACAACACACTGGTTGATTCTTCAATAATGACAACACACTGGTTGATTCTTCAATAATGACAACACTCTCGTTGATTCTTCAATAATGACAATACTCTGGTTGATTCTTCAATAATGACAACACACTGGTTGATTCTTCAATAATAACAACACACTGGTTGATTCTTCAATAATAACAACACACTGGTTGATTCTTCAATAATAACAACACACTGGTTGATTCTTCAATAATAACAACACACTGGTTGATTCTTCAATAATAACAACACACTGGTTGATTCTTCAATAATAACAACACACTGGTTGATTCTTCAATAATGACAACACACTGGTTGATTCTTCAATAATAACAACACACTGGTTGATTCTTCAATAATAACAACACACTGGTTGATTCTTCAATAATAACAACACACTGGTTGATTCTTCAATAATAACAACACACTGGTTGATTCTTCAATAATAACAACACACTGGTTGATTCTTCAATAATAACAACACACTGGTTGATTCTTCAATAATAACAACACACTGGTTGATTCTTCAATAATGACAACACACTGGTTGATTCTTCAATAATGACAACACACTGGTTGATTCTTCAATAATGACAACACA
>NW_008708177.1:7844-9038 GCF_000327385.1 Lottia gigantea | reverse complement strand
AGGTGGATTTTTACCTTTCCTACCTTTGATATTTGCTGGTCTGGCCGCGGTTGGTGCAGCAACTGGTTGGATATCTGCCGCAGTCAAAGCAGCCAACGCCAATAAAGCAGCTGAGGCTGAAAAAAGTGAAAAACGTAGACATAATATGGAAATGGAAAAAAATAGCTCAAGGTTCGGGAGTAGCAGATATAGTAGGGACAGTTAAAGAATTTGGAAATCGATTTAGTGAAGAAACCTAAAAAACTGTTAAAGAGGGATTGAGCAATCTAATAGATAAAATCGACACAGGAGAAACGAAGGTCAAATATAAGGGTAATGCTATATTTTTTAAAAACAAACGTTCTGGAGAGGGAATCTTTCTTTCAAAGTATAAAAGAGAAGGAGTGATTTTTGGAACAAAAATATAGAATAAAAAATGGGAAAGAAATTTAATCATTCAGAAATATTTCCTAGTAACCCAATGCTTATGTGTATATGCGGTAGTTCCGAATCTGTGAATTCTTATTTGACCTTTAACATGTTGACAACACCAAAACTTTTAGATTTCGATTCATTATATATCTACACAACAACACCAGAACAATCATTATATCAATTCCTCAAAGCTTTAGAATATTTACCAAAGAAAGATGTTCAAGACATATTTAAATATTATGAAGACAACGATGAGATAGAAATAAAAGATATCTTAGATACATATATAAAAGAAAAGAATCCATCTTTCAATCCAACGGATATAAAAGTTTTTCTTACGAAAAATGTTAATGATTTAGATTTGTCTAAAATTGACAGTGAGCGAAAGAACTTAATAGTGTTTGACGACTTTGTAGCACAAAGAAATCAAGCTGTTCAACAAGAATTCTTCACGAAGGGAAGACATCACAATTGTCACTGCATATACCAATCCCAATCTTTCTACGGTATGGATGCCATGTTCATTCGAAAAAATGCAAATTGTATTTCATTATTAGAATTGAACGACAAAGATTTATCTCAAGGACTTCCGGTTTGACATCCGCGATGAATAGACGTGGGTAGAAAGAGCTCTCCACGACCAACTTAACATCTGCTCGTAAACACTAACTATTTATAAACAGGGGGCCTATTATAGGATGGAAAAGACTATACACCCAATCAGGACTCCAAATACTGTAAAAGATCAACAAGAAGTGGTAATAAAATGACAGAAAACCA
>NW_008708177.1:0-1490 GCF_000327385.1 Lottia gigantea | reverse complement strand
ACATTTCTTTCAAACTTTGTAGCCTAACAAATCCTTTTTCGTAAATAATCCATATTGGTTGTTGGCACTTGTTTTACTGTTTTCAAAACCAAATTTTAGTTGCTATACTAGCTCGATTTCTCTCGATCCAATTCTGAATAATATGCAACTGTGACCTAGCTCTATTTCTATGGGTTTTTTTTGTTTTCGATCAACATCTCAACTCATTTATATCATTAAAGCAAGGTCATTGAAGTTGGCTTGCGCTCCATAAGATACATTGAGTTAAACGAGTGAAATCACCTTGACCTCTGTCTTTTAATAATGCCCACTGAACCCTGACAGATTTTTATGGTTATTAAAATACCTTTCAACTAACCCTATCTAAGTCTCCTATCATTGTCACTTGTTGTTTTTTGTTTTTTTTTTGGACAGTGGACATGAAAAAATTAAACTTAATTATACTTCATATTGACTGGTAGTAGTATGTCTTTACCTTATGTTTATCATGTATGTATTTATGCAACCATAACATGATTATCATATTATTCAGTATGCGATCATTGTATTATTCAGTGTGATTGTGATTATAATATTCATTACGTTATCATCTCAGTATTCATTATGTGATAATCAATATAACTGTAGGCTATTATGTAATCATTAAGTAAGCCCTATGGTTATTATCATATCCAGTATGTGATTATCATATTATTATATATGATTGAATATATACATTGATACTATGTAACTATATTTGTTTGAAGTCCATTTATATCCGTTTTATATATTTTGTATGTGATTGTCAATAAAATAATTTAGAACCAAAAAAAAAAAAAAAAAAAAGAAGATTTATCTCAAATTATTCAGTCAATTATTGCCGATTATAAGGATTTAGTAGAATACTCAGAATTTCTACATATGATAAGAAAGACGGGGCCCGAAACAAGAAGATTAAAAGAGGTTGATCTATATATAAAAGCTATTTCACAAAGTGAAACACGAAGTGATATCAATCAAGATGATGAATATGCTGAAGACAATCCAATAATACAAGATATAGACAATCCAATCACACAACAAATAGACGAATTGGAATATTAGCAGCAATGAAAGAAGGTCATCGTTCAGACAGACAATATAATGAAGTAAATTGCATATTAAAAATACTCCTAGAGAAAGGAATCACAGATAAAAATGATTATAAAAACGTAATTGATAAAATTATCCAATAAAAATAGTCATTGAAAAAATGCCAAATAAAGAACAATTATTCGTCATCACCTCTAATAAATCAGACATTAAATTGATTATGAGTACGAACTCGATCGCAATGAAGAATATGAATTGGGATTAAAATATTTCTTTGTTTACAATTCCATTAGAAATATCAACGAAAATAATAACCAAATGAAAATATCGACAGATAACGGAGCTACATTCAAAACCATAAGTTTACTACCAGAAAGCTATGAATGTTGCCATAAACGAATATCTATCTGAATCTGGAG
>NW_008708176.1:0-1029 GCF_000327385.1 Lottia gigantea | reverse complement strand
ATATCTGGTGTGGATAAGCGACACAAATGACCCAATAATTTTGATGTTCACATGTATAAAGCTGGGAATAGACGAGATAAGATATCTGGTGTGGAATAAGCGACACAAATGACCCAATAATTTTGATGTTCACATGTATAAAGCTGGGAATAGACGAGATAAGATATCTGGTGTGGAATAAGCGACACAAATGACCCAATAATTTTGATGTTCACATGTATAAAGCTGGGAATAGACGAGATAAGATATCTGGTGTGGAATAAGCGACACAAATGACCCAATAATTTGATGTTCACATGTATAAAGCTGGGAATAGACGAGATAAGATATCTGGTGTGGAATAAGCGACACAAATGACCTAATAATTTTGATGTTCTCATGTATAAAGCTGGGAATAGACGAGATAAGATATCTGGTGTGGAATAAGCGACACAAATGACCCAATAATTTGATGTTCTCATGTATAAAGCTGGGAATAGACGAGATAAGATATCTGGTGTGGAATAAGCGACACAAATGACCCAATAATTTTGATGTTCACATGTATAAAGCTGGGAATAGACGAGATAAGATATCTGGTGTGGAATAAGCGACACAAATGACCCAATAATTTTGATGTTCACATGTATAAAGCTGGGAATAGACGAGATAAGATATCTGGTGTGGAATAAGCGACACAAATGACCCAATAATTTTGATGTTCACATGTATAAAGCTGGGAATAGACGAGATAAGATATCTGGTGTGGAATAAGCGACACAAATGACCCAATAATTTTGATGTTCACATGTATAAAGCTGGGAATAGACGAGATAAGATATCTGGTGTGGAATAAGCGACACAAATGACCCAATAATTTTGATGTTCACATGTATAAAGCTGGGAATAGACGAGATAAGATATCTGGTGTGGAATAAGCGACACAAATGACCCAATAATTTTGATGTTCTCATGTATAAAGCTGGGAATAGACGAGATAAGATATCTGGTGTGGAATAAGCGACACAAATGACCCAATAATTTTGATGT
>NW_008708175.1:0-1025 GCF_000327385.1 Lottia gigantea | reverse complement strand
TATGGTGCCTTTAATCAGGATTCCTGTTAGAGAAATCAGCGCCCCATTTCTCAAAAATCTTACGATTAGGATTTCTGGTCAATGAGGAAAACAAAACTACAAAATTGATATTTAGAGAAACAATACCCGAACCTAAGATATCTGTATTATGCTACTAGCGAGACATATGATATTAAATTATAATCCAGTTTTTCAGAAGATCCATTTTAATCAATCCTTAGTTTATCAGGGTTTTATTTTCTTTATTATTATTAGTTGATTAACGTATTAATGTTATATATTTTTACACACTGTTTAAAAAAGATTGCATATTTTGTGATTAGTGACACAATCAAACATTTCTATTTTGTGAAATTTCAGAAACCACAGACATCGGAATGAAAATTTGTTTCTTTTTTGCCTTTAAAGTGTTATTAATGTTTCAAAATGTGATTTTTTTTTGTTTTTTGAATTTTTTTATTGTTTAAGGAATTTGTTGGCATAATTATTTGAATAATCCACATTTCATACCTCACTTACTGAATTCTCTAAAAGTGTAGCTACATAGTTTTAAAATTTCTAAAATTTACATTATCATTAAGTAACATATCAATCACAAGTTTTTTGTTATTCTGGCTTTTACTGCATACAACGTTTCTATAATTTACATTTTCAATATCTGACAATAATACTGCTCCTCTGTTTATGGAACCCGATGTTTCTGCAAATTACATTATCAAATATCCTTGTTCTGTTTTCATTAGACACAATGTTTCCACTACAGACAGCTTTCTGATGTATGAAACAACAGGGTCCAAACATTTTTATCAAGAAGGAAATTACATGCATGAAGATAAGACACATCGCAGAATTTAGTTGTTAATTATTTTGTACCGCTATATATATATATTAAGCATATCCTATATTTTACAATAATCATTTTTCAAAGTCCCTTTAGGTAGAAAATATCTAAATACTATAAGATAGATCAGCCCATGTTTGTCTGGATTTGTGGGGATTTGGAGGGGTTGTCTATAACACTTGTT
>NW_008708174.1:0-1030 GCF_000327385.1 Lottia gigantea | reverse complement strand
CCTCTCGATGCGTTGGCGACATGTTTGTGTGTGGAACAATGAAAACGGAGTTTTCCGAGAGTTGTGTTCCAAACTTATGTATGACCGATACTCTTATGGGCAACCATACGTAACTGGTGATCGCTATGGTGTGAGGACCCTTTAAAGAAACCAAAGATAGGTCTAATTCAATTAGATTGCATACATATAAGAAGAAGAAAAAGCTCAAAATCAAGTCAGAATTTTGGTCCACTAAAGCTTTTTTTTTATTTCATATTTTCCATTGATATATGATATGTTTACAGTTTTTCTGTGGATGGCTCTGATTAGCTGTATTCGCTGAAATACAATCCAATCAAGTCACTTCATTCAGTGATACAAGAATGTTGGCTATTGCAGCCAAAGTATAAGACGAAGTTCATAATAGGCGGACAATATGTTCGAGATCGTTCCAATCTATTTTGAAGCGAGGATAAAGTTACATACCGCTGCCATTTTCATGCTTATTGAAATGAATTCCAAGTAATAAATTATTTTAATTATCTTGTTTATCTATGTGTGCAAAAACCTATTATTCATCCTTGAATGCAATTACTGAACATTCGTCTTGCCCTCTTGTATATTATCTTTTAAAGTCTATTGCTTGACTTGAGTGCTATCATGTCAAAATACAATACCATAATTCCGTACGGGAAACATGTAAGAATGTAACAAATAGCTATAGCTTTAGAGGGTTACCTGGCTCAACGATGCCTGAAAACTTAAATCCCATTAATCAGACCTAATTTTTCATTGTCAAGATCAAGGCAAGATATTTCTTCTTGAGTGGGTTTTGCATGGAGATGTTTCCAGTCGGTTATGAAATTCTTTGATTTTAATGAGTAGTCGACGAAATGAAACCTGTTGAACGTCTTAACGCAGATTACACTTATGCCAATATCAATGTTGATTTGTCGTTTAATGATTTGTATCCTCTGTGTGACGTCATCAACATGTCAATGGGCTTAATGATGAAAAATATTTTGCTCAAGGTCAAACTTATAAACATCAA
>NW_008708173.1:0-1028 GCF_000327385.1 Lottia gigantea | reverse complement strand
ATATCATAAATTGTATGTTGATATTGACTTTAAGACTACTTTATACTAGCTACTCCGACTGTAAGATGAGTTTATATTCGGATCGCGTCGAGTGGAAACCTCATTCAGCTGATGATATATCAGAGCTGAAGTTTGTTATTTACACCGTGTGTTATTATATAGAGAAAATTAAGAGTCTACCAAGTTATAAAATTAATAGCTTAATAAAGACGAGGGCTTTTTCAGACACCATGCCTTTCTGGTTGCTCGAAGGTACATAATAAACGTGGGTATTTCCATATAATACATTCTTCGTTGTCGTGGCTTCATAAATATTGGTAAGATGGGTAATTCAAGACACGATGTCTTTGTGATTTATCTCATTGCTTCATAAAAACGTGGGCATTTCCAGACACGATGCCTTTGTGGTTTATCTCATCACTTTATAAGACATGGGCATTTCCAGACACGATGCCTTTATGGTTTATCTCATTGCTTCATAAGACATGGGCATTTCCAGACACCATGCCTTTGTGGTTTAGCTCATTGCTTTATAAGACATGGGCATTTACAGACTCCATGCCTTTATGGTTTATCTCATTGCTTTATAAGACATGGGCATTTCCAGACACCATGCCTTTGTGGTTTATCTCATTGCTTTATAAGACATGGACATTTCCAGACACGATGCATTTATGGTTTATCTCATTGCATTATAAGACATGGGCATTTCCAGACAGCATGCCTTTGTGGTTTATCTCATTGCTTTATAAGATATGGGCATTTTCTATTAATTCAGAGTAAAACTAAGTCTATAATAGCTTGGAATGAACATTTTCAGTACAGGAAACTAAATGTCACATGCACTACACATATTAATATTATAATATTTAAAAAAATAAGCACTACGTAGTATAATAAAGTATTAAAATTTGTGAAAATGAACATAGTTATAATAGTTCCTTTACTTTTTACCGATGGGATAGCACGATCGATGACGTGCAAATTGCCATTAACTATGTCATTTAAAATCATATGGTGATTAAATG
>NW_008708172.1:0-1030 GCF_000327385.1 Lottia gigantea | reverse complement strand
ATATTCAGAAAAGTGCTACCTATATAGGCACTATCGCCAATAGGCCTATATGTTGTTTTGGATTTCTGTCATCAAATGACTAGATAAATTATTTAATGTCTGAAGGTTACTCTGGTCCAATAGTGCTATGAAATTTATTTGAAATGAGCACAATTTTGAAAAACAACCCTTCAAATTTCCCGTCTTTCAACATACGTCAACGATACGTTATAATTATGTGGTAAGGGTATATGATCTAATGAGACTATAAAAGGTGGTAAGGGTATGTGATCTAATGAGTCTAAAAGGTGGTAAGGGTATATGATCCAATGAGTCTAAAAGGTGGTAAGGGTATGTGATCAAATGAGACTAAAAGGTGGTAAGGGTATGTGATCTAATGTGGTAAGGGTATATGATCCAATGAGTCTAAAAGGTGGTAATGGTATGTGATCTAATGCGGTAAGGGTATGTGATCCAATGAATCTAAAAGGTGGTAAGGGTATATGATCTAATGAGACTATAAAAGGTGGTAAGGGTATATGATCCAATGAGTCTAAAAGGTGGTAAGGGTATGTGATCTAATGAGTCTAAAAGGTGGTAAGGGTATGTGATTTAATGAGTCTAAAAGGTGGTAAGGGTATGTGATCTAATGAGATTAAAAGGTGGTAAGGGTATGTGATCTAATGAGATTAAAAGGTGGTAAGGGTATGTGATCTAATGAGTCTAAAAGGTGGTAAGGGTATATGATACAATTAGTTTAAAAGGTGGTAAGGGTATGTGATCAAATGAGACTAAAAGGTGGTAAGGGTATGTGATCTAATGAATCTAAAATGTGGTAAGAGTATGTGATCAAATGGGACTATAAAAGGTGGTAAGGGTATATGATCCAATGAGACTAAAAGGTGGTAAGGGTATGTGATCTAATGAGACTATAAAATGTGGTAAGGGTATATGATCCAATGAGACTAAGAGGTGGTAAGGGTATGTGATCTAATGTGGTGAGGGTATATGATCCAATGAGTCTAAAATGTGGTAAGGGTATGTGATCTAT
>NW_008708171.1:341973-343590 GCF_000327385.1 Lottia gigantea | reverse complement strand
TAATTAGTAGGAAAAGTCCAAAACATGGGCCAAATCGGTTTATTTGGCAAAGTTAGGTACTGGACGTTTACCCTCCATATGGCCTATAAGAGCAGAATGTCGGCAACTTTTCCTGAGCTAACTTTTTCCCTATGGGAGATGTTTGAGCTCTGTTTTTTTCTAAATATCTACATGGCCCATGTGCATATGCGTGCCAAATTTCAGCTTTGTAGCTTTGTAACTTTTCAAGATAAAAATTTATTTGATTATGAGCACATTTCGTGCTGCAGTCCGTTGTAACAAGAAATGTCCATTTTTCCCCTAATTGTTTTTAATTAGCTTTTAAGTGTTTTTCCAAGTCCTTGGGGCCTAATTAGTAGGAAAAGTCCAAAACATGGGCCAAATCGGTTTATTTGGCAAAGTTAGGTACTGGACGTTTACCCTCCAAATGGCCTATAAGAGCAGAATGTCGGCAACTTTTCCTGAGCTAACTTTTTCCCTATGGGAGATTTTTGAGCTCTGTTTTTTTCTAAATATCTACATGGCCCATGTGCATATTCTTGCCAAATTTCAGCTTTGTAGCTTTGTAACTTTTCAAGATAAAAATTTATTTGATTATGAGCACATTTCGTGCTGCAGTCCCTTGTAACAAGAAATGCCCATTTTTCCCCCTAATTGTTTTTAATTAGCTTTTAAGTGTTTTTCCAAGTCCTTGGGGCCTAATTAGTAGGAAAAGTCCAAAACATGGGCCAAATCGGTTTATTTGGCAAAGTTAGGTACTGGACGTTTACCCTCCATATGGCCTATAAGAGCAGAATGTTGGCAACTTTTCCTGAGCTAACTGGGAGACTTTTGAGCTCTGTTTTTTTCTAAATATCTACATGGCCCATGTGCATATGCGTGCCAAATTTCAGCTTTGTAGCTTTGTAACTTTTCAAGATAAAAATTTATTTGATTATGAGCACATTTCGTGCTGCAGTCCCTTGTAACAAGAAATGCCCATTTTTTCCCCTAATTGTTTTTAATTAGCTTTTAAGTGTTTTTCCAAGTCCTTGGGGCCTAATTAGTAGGAAAAGTCCAAAACATGGGCCAAATCGGTTTATTTGGCAAAGTTAGGTACTGGACGTTTACCCTCCATATGGCCTATAAGAGCAGAATGTCGGCAACTTTTCCTGAGCTAACTTTTTCCCTATGGGAGATTTTTGAGCTCTGTTTTTTTCTAAATATCTACATGGCCCATGTGCATATGCGTGCCAAATTTCAGCTTTGTAGCTTTGTAACTTTTCAAGATAAAAATTTATTTGATTATGAGCACATTTCGTGCTGCAGTCCCTTGTAACAAGAAATGCCCATTTTTTCCCCTAATTGTTTTTAATTAGCTTTTAAGTGTTTTTCCAAGTCCTTGGGGCCTAATTAGTAGGAAAAGTCCAAAACATGGGCCAAATCGGTTTATTTGGCAAAGTTAGGTACTGGACGTTTACCCTCCATATGGCCTATAAGAGCAGAATATCGGCAACTTTTCCTGAGCTAACTTTTTCCCTATGGGAGATTTTTGAGCTCTGTTTTTTTCTAAATATCTACATGGCCCATGTGCATATGTGTGCCAAATTTCAGCTTTGTAGCTTTGTAACTTTTCAA
>NW_008708171.1:266121-340217 GCF_000327385.1 Lottia gigantea | reverse complement strand
GCTTTTAGTGTTTTTCCAATCCTTGAGGCCTAATTAGTAGGAAAAGTCCAAAACATGGGCCAAATCGGTTTATTTGGCAAAGTTAGGTACTGGACATTTACCCTCCATATGGCCTATAAGAGCAGAATATCGGCAACTTTTCCTGAGCTAACTTTTTCCCTATGGGAGATTTTTGAGCTCTGTTTTTTCTAAATATCTACATGGCCAATGTGCATATGTGTGCTAAATTTCAGCTTTGTAGCTTTGTAACTTTTCAAGATAAAAATTTATTTGATTATGAGCACATTTCGTGCTGCAGTCCCTTGTAACAAGAAATGCCCATTTTTCCCCTAATTGTTTTTAATTAGCTTTTAAGTGTTTTTACAAGTCCTTGGGGCCTAATTAGTAGGAAAAGTCCAAAACATGGGCCAAATCGGTTTATTTGGCAAAGTTAGGTACTGGACGTTTACCCTCCATATGGCCTATAAGAGCAGAATATCGGCAACTTTTCCTGAGCTAACTTTTTCCCTATGGGAGATTTTTGAGCTCTGTTTTTTTCTAAATATCTACATGGCCCTTGTGCATATGCCTTCAAAATTTCAGCTTTGTAGCTTTGTAACTTTTCAAGATAAAAATTTATTTGATTATGAGCACATTTCGTGCTGCAGTCCCTTGTAACAAGAAATGCCCATTTTTTCCCCTAATTGTTTTTAATTAGCTTTTAAGTGTTTTTCCAAGTCCTTAGGGCCTAATTAGTAGGAAAAGTCCAAAACATGGGCCAAATCGGTTTATTTGGCAAAGTTAGGTACTGGACGTTTACCCTCCATATGGCATATAAGAGCAGAATATCGGCAACTTTTCCTGAGCTAACTTTTTCCCTATGGGAGATTTTTGAGCTCTGTTTTTTTCTAAATATCTACATGGCCCATGTGCATATGCGTGCCAAATTTCAGCTTTGTAGCTTTGTAACTTTTCAAGATAAAAATTTATTTGATTATGAGCACATTTCGTGCTGCAGTCCCTTGTAACAAGAAATGCCCATTTTTTCCCCTAATTGTTTTTAATTAGCTTTTAAGTGTTTTTCCAAGTCCTTGGGGCCGAATTAGTAGGAAAAGTCCAAAACATGGGCCAAATCGGTTTATTTGGCAAAGTTAGGTACTGGACGTTTACCCTCCATATGGCCTATAAGAGCAAAATATCGGCAACTTTTCCTGAGCTAACTTTTTCCCTATGGGAGATTTTTGAGCTCTGTTTTTTTCTAAATATCTACATGGCCCATGTGCATATGCGTGCCAAATTTCAGCTTTGTAGCTTTGTAACTTTTCAAGATAAAAATTTATTTGATTATGAACACATTTCGTGCTGCAGTCCCTCGTAACAAGAAATGCCCATTTGTTCCCCTAATTGTTTTTATTTAGCTTTTAAGTGTTTTTCCAAGTCCTTGGGGCCTAATTAGTAGGAAAAGTCCAAAACATGGGCCAAATCGGTTTATTTGGCAAAGTTAGGTACTGGACGTTTACCCTCCATATGGCCTATAAGAGCAGAATATCGGCAACTTTTCCTGGGCTAACTTTTTCCCTATGGGAGATTTTTGAGCTCTGTTTTTTCTAAATATCTACATGGCCAATGTGCATATGTGTGCTAAATTTCAGCTTTGTAGCTTTGTAACTTTTCAAGATAAAAATTTATTTGATTATGAGCACATTTCGTGCTGCAGTCCCTTGTAACAAGAAATGCCCATTTTTCCCCTAATTGTTTTTAATTAGCTTTTAAGTGTTTTTCCAAGTCCTTGAGGCCTAATTAGTGGGAAAAGTCCAAAACATGGGCCAAATCGGTTTATTTGACAAAGTTAGGTACTGGACGTTTACCCTCCATATGGCCTATAAGAGCAGAATATCGGCAACTTTTCCTGAGCTAACTTTTTCCCTATGGGAGATTTTTTAGCTCTGTTTTTTCTAAATATCTACATGGCCAATGTGCATATGTGTGCTAAATTTCAGCTTTGTAGCTTTGTAACTTTTCAAGATAAAAATTTATTTGATTATGAGCACATTTCGTGCTGCAGTCCCTTGTAACAAGAAATGCCCATTTTTCCCCTAATTGTTTTTAATTAGCTTTTAAGTGTTTTTCCAAGTCCTTGGGGCCTTATTAGTAGGAAAAGTCCAAAACATGGGCCAAATCGGTTTATTTGGCAAAGTTAGGTACTGGACGTTTACCCTCTATATGGCCTATAAGAGCAGAATATCGGCAACTTTTCCTGAGCTAACTTTTTCCCTACGGAAGATTTTTGAGCTCTGTTTTTTTCTAAATATCTAGATGGCCCATGTGCATATGTGTGCAAAATTTCAGTTTTGTACCTTTGTAACTTTTCATGATAAAATTTTTTTTGTTTATGAGCACATTTCGTGCTGCAGTCACTTGTAACAAGAAATGCCCATTTTTTCCCCTAATTGTTTTTAATTAGCTTTTAAGTTTTTTTCCAAGTCCTTGGGGCCTAATTAGTAGGAAAAGTCCAAAGCATGGGCCAAATCGGTTTATTTCGCAAAGTTAGGTACTGGACGTTTACCCTCCATATGGCCTATAAGAGCAGAATATCGGGAACATTTAATAACCTAACTTTTTTATGCCACATTTTTGAGTTCTGTCTTTTTTTCTAAATCTCTAGATGGTCTATGTGGATATGCGTGCAAGATTTAACGCAGAATATTTTTCTGCCCCTTCCGCTAAGCCTACCACCACCCCCATCCCTATTTCAAGAGTAAAATAAATGATGGTGAAAATTTTCAAAAACTAGCGATCCAAAAATGTATGAATAAACTCCCATTTTTCTAGTAAAATCAATGATGGTGAAAATTTTCAAAAACTAGCGATCCAAAAATGTATGAATAAACTCCCATTTAAAGTGTTATTTTATGTCTGGCCCTAAATGTGCCGTTATTCCATCCAAATATCACTTCTGAAGAACTGCTGGGGCCATATTTGTCGAACTAAATCAACAACTGTAATAGGGTTGGAGACTTAGTGTTATCACGAGACAAACAACCACAGAGCTACTTTACAAACCGGTTTTGTTCGCCAAAAAACTTCTTATGTTAATCCGATTACTTACTGTTGATTGACCTATTCCATCACTCCTTAAGGTCGGAGGAGACGTGTAAATGGAACAGTTCTAGAACAGGTAGATATGCTTTAAAATATCAATATCTATTTTGGTGTATATTTTACCTGTGTACATAGACAAAAACCCTCATATTACAAGGAAGATATGTAAATCCTGGCTTGTTAATTTTGTGAAAACCCTAAATTGTTATTGGAAAGCAGCAACAAATGTACAAATCTGTTAAACGTGCTGCTATATAATATGTGACACCCATACAAAACAGAGTAAGGTTCTTACATGAATTTTCATGAAATCTGCAGAATTTGCTGTTTAACAAAATGAAAGCTTTTGTCTGAATTATGACTTCGATTTTGGTTCTCTGTTCAGTAGAACTTTTGAGTTTTGTATGAGCATTTCCAAAGATAAAGCAAAAGTTTGTCAATTTGCCAACATCTTGATGCAGAAGTTAAAGGTATGAAATCGACACTGAACACATGCCAACTATTTACCAGAAAACTTTTCGACAGCTGAACGCACCTTTTTCGGCCCTGAAACCAGTCAAATCTCAAATACTTCCTTAGCAGCTATGAAGGATGTGGCGTCAGACAGGGTATGCGTACTCTTGTAGACACCTGATACCATTTTTCATTATGAAATATTCAGTGGATACCCCCCCCCCCCCTCGAAAGCTAGTTTTTCTGGCAAAAATTTCATAACTCTAATGTTTCGTCAATATGTTGTTTGGATTGGGTTCGGGTTGTTATTACTTGGTTTATTTACCCTCCATGATAAAATGCCGATAAGAGGGACAGCTGCTGGTGACATTTGAGCGGCAGATTTGATGGTCACTACGATGATCTAAATGATGCTTGCGAGGAGCAAGGACCTTGAGAATAACCCCGTTAAATCGGCTTGGTCGCTATTTACAAATGCGTTCCCTAGGCGCGTTTCTAATAAAATCTATTGGTTTTACTTCATTTTTATTGCGATTATGACGATGACGCCTGTCGAAAGGCATTCTGGATTCTGAGACGATCTCAGCAGCAAATATTGGCGATAATGGCGCCAACCGTACGGTATTTGACGCTCCCTCGACGCTT
Organism: Lottia gigantea; assembly: GCF_000327385.1. Classification (NCBI taxonomy): domain Eukaryota; kingdom Metazoa; phylum Mollusca; class Gastropoda; family Lottiidae; genus Lottia; species Lottia gigantea. The sequence continues at coordinate 336,038 of NW_008708171.1, read as the reverse complement.
ATACCACGCTTGGGGTTAGCGACCTTGTCATGCTTTGTGCTAATTTCCGTAGCAGTTCAGTAAGGACGGAACCAGTACTGTCAAAAGCACTTATTCAAACATTGAACTGATTTTATTAAGAATTAATTTGTCTTAGCTACCATAAGTAGTACAAGTTAGAAGATCTTTTGACTAACATGTTTTTATTGTTGTACTTATATCGGATTGTACAATAAATGCGGTTGTATAGAGGGCGCCAAAACGATTTCTGTCCATTCAATCAATTTGGAGCCACCATGCCACTGGTTCCAACCTGTTGTATTGAAAGTTGATTCCATGAACCACCAATAGCGCCCTGTGACATTGTACTATAGTCCAAAGGGACAAAACTCTTGTCGTATATATCACATCACTCTAATATGATATCGTTCTTGGTTTTTCTGTGACAAGTGTGAAAACGTTCAATGTATTTGTCTTTTTTTAGTGAAACTGGAATGGATTGTTGAGAAAGAACATTTTTTTCCAGCACTGCAATGGTGTTTCTGCAGTACCAGTAAGTTAAATTCTTTGAAGTTTCTTCTATAAAGAAATATACTGTAACACTTTTTGATTTGGAAAATGAGAATTAAATATCAGTGCCCTATATTTCAAAATTTTGAAAAATAGACTCTGAAATTATTTATTAATGAAGAAATTTCAGGCTTTATGACAGTTTAAGGAAACAAAATAATCTTATGTGTGTCTAAGGGTAAGGTTTAATATAATCATTATGTGTTTTTTAATTTTAGGATATTAATTGAAAATATCAATATATACTATCCCATAACACTATCAGATGCATCACAGATATTTCAAAACAGCTTCTAAATCTTTGATAGTGCTTTGCCAAGATTAAATGTTGCAACGGTTAGCCTCTTTAGAACTATTCGACTACAAGCAAATGAACAGTTTAGGTGTAAAATCGGTTGGTCCGTGGAGAGCGCCGTCAGATAACTGTGTCCGTGTGGTTGGACATAGGGAGGTCGATTTTAAGGTAAGTCATCCGAGTAACCTGTTTCAGCCAAGTAAATGATTGTACTACTTCGCATATCAATAGCAGTATACCTGGTATGATCTGTAACAACTACCGTGTGGCTCACAATAATCCATTACTTTTGACAGCAAAGTTTTCTGCATTAGAAATACACTACCAATTGTGTAACGTATGTAAATGGGCACTGATATTTCAAAGAGAACACACAAGTTAAACACTTATTATGGATGTTTTCTTTCATATTGTTTGATACCGCTTCAGTATATAACTGTTTTGCGTATCATGTTTAATTTACGGTGGACCATATAATTATTTTCTATTAAGAAGTTACAAGGATGACTCGCATATTTTTGGTCTGAAACTGTAAGTTACAATTGTGGATTATCTCCTCTTGAACGATGTTTAATATTTCGTAGTTATTAAATTTAAACTTTTATTGTCTGTATCATTTAGACTTTTGTTGTTGAATTAATCAGAACTAGTTACCGTTGTATTTTGAACGGAGATCGCCATAATAAAAATAAAATATTTCGGTTGTTTTAGTTCAAATGGCGCAATGTCTATATACAGTATCAGGGCTACAATAACAAAGTATGTCATCCAGTTTGTGAATCTATATTTATTAAATAGTAACTTAATGATTTATATTTTACATGAGCTTATACCATAATAAAATAACCAATTATTATTCATGAAAGATTGTTATTTGAGTAGAATATTTTTTTTGATTGAAAACTATTTCGTCTTGCGATTTTTTTTCTATTTGACCGCATACGAATCACTACGCTATTCTAGCCAATCAAAATCAATCTGGATAGTAGGATAGTCGGGTTCTTTGACGGAATTTGTCGAAATATAACGGTTATTGCTCTTGTTCTTAAAAACATGTTCAATTCTAGATCGTAAACAATTCTTGACTGATTTACATTTCGTGAAATTGTTTATTGTCACCCCAGGGTTCATCCTATCGAAAAATCAAGAAAAGGGGAAAAAAGCTCTTGTATTGTTTCATTTACTGATAATTCTTGTCAACCATCCGGGCGACTTAGCGGTCATTCCACTTTTGGATCATTTAGACTTTTGTTCTCAAGATGATAGCTATTTTCATTATCAAACTAAATATAGTCTTTGGCACCCAGACTACTCATGTCTACTACGACAAAGAGCTACTGGGTGATAAAGGCTAATTCGAAAAGATTTTATTGGCAGGCTCATTTTGACTGCTGAATTCCTTGTGATTTTATTGACATTGATTATGATCCGATAGATCTTATTATGTGTTGCTTTTGTGGAATCTGACACACAAATATATGTTGAAGATAGCTTATGCTTCTTTTGATCGATTAGACTATAATGCCAGGGTCATTTAAACGTTTGAATTGCACTAATTAGACATTTTTGCTTTTAATAAATTAGACTTTTAATGCCAGTGTCAATTAAGAATTCCTTGTGATTTTAGTGACATTGATTATGATCCGATAGAGCTTATTATGTGTTGCTTTTGTGGAATCTGACACACAAATATATGTTGAAGATAGCTTTCAGACATAAAATTCATGTCACCTTCGAAATTCAACCAAAACGTCTTCGCGATCAATTCAGATCAATAGCTATCTCTAAAATAGAACTAGAGTCATTTTTATAGACACGTAGGTGGTAATTTTCAAATAAATAATCTCAGCCAAAGAACAGGTCGACTGTTAACTGTCGTAGCAATAATTGGTTTTTTACCGTATTTTGATGCAAATCGAAACAAATTTGTAAGGAAATAAATAGCTTACACTTGAAGACGGAAACTGCAATTCTGGTTATATCTTTTAAATTAACATAGATAAGTTTTAATGGTAAAGAATAACACTAATAACTCTTTAAGCTGTGTTTACGTAAGTTACTTTCTTGTCGAAAATACTAAAGCCAAATATCACGACACCCGTCAAATACGTCTCAATAAACCGTAACAGAGAAGTATGTACCAGCATCTTTAAAGCAAACAAGTAGTTTGACTAAGTCTATTCCCTCCATTGTGCAACATTAGATCCATTTAGATTTTAGTGTGCTCAATGCTCTCATGATTGGTCATCACCATGTCATGCACTAGTGTCACAGAATTCAGAATGGTTGATGTTGAAGGACTTTCGAGACGCAGGTAAACGTCAAGGCTATTTATGCGACTTATGAATTTCGCCTCGGCATTGACCAATTAAACTCTGGGTAATCGGTAATATCATTTGATAAGACACTCAAAATCGTAATAGATGTGTCCTCGGTTGCGAGTCCTCTGTGTATAGTAAGTATCACCAAAGTATCACAATAGTCAGAGCTGTGAGACTTTTTCCGTTTTCGAAATCTCTTCTTGAATTCAACATCTACTTATATCTTCTTTAAGACTAAATCGTTCTTTAATGTTGGGTATCATCCTGTCATTCTGAAGTGAAAAATCTGTCGATTGATTGACATCTAATCGTATCAATTTTATCGGTATATAAATATGTTATTATGAAAAATATTAGAACTCTAGTCAAGATGAGTGGAGTTTGAGTGGGCGTTTTATTCTTTGTCACGGAAGAATTTCTACTATCTCTAGATCATCCTCTCCGTTAGAATATACTTCATAAAACGGATATTACATCTAGCTTCATATTATCTCTTAATTTGATTATTATACTGAATCGATACTGTGCAAATATAAACCACCATTACCAGATGGTGTCGGTAATTTTCAGGCATCCCCGACTATCCCATGAAGCATGCATTTGATTGCCTACTTATCTATTGCCGAAAAATCTAAATTGCCCGAATTTTTAACCTGGTTATTTTGAGAATTGTGCCCCGTTCATAGAAACTGGTATAGAACTGACTTGACATAAAACGTAAAAGGGTGTAACGCACTGGTATTTTCTCTCAATCGTCCATTGAAAGGCAATAGATATCAAATAATATAATTTTTCTAAAGTAAAAGGATATGTGGGTTTGAGGGACTCTAAAGTTACACAGGCGTTGCGATGATAAAATTGATTTAGCATGCAAAGAATTTCAATGTGTTTTTACAGTTGATCAATGTCTATTATTTTATCGATTACAAATTAAGGTTCAGGTTGAAAATTGATCTTAAATCATCCCAAGGTAATAAATAATCTACTCAGATCTTTGTTTAGCCATTTTATAACACTCAGCCTAATTGTAGGTTTCTATGGTTAGTCGTTGGTTTTCATCGTTCTTTTAATAAAATCAAATACTCATTGTTGACGCTACCACTTGCTACCCCTTTACCACAGAGAACTAAAAGCTTTGGGAAAGCTCTGCAACGAACTAGATCCTGGAACCATGAATGACCCTTGTCCGAAAACCGCGAATAAAGTTTTATTTTTGGAACAGGTATGTATTTTCACTTGATGAAATATATATATATATATATTAAAATAGGTTTTTAAAAAATTACTTTTGACAGGGCCGAAACTCCATCAAGGCAATGAGACAAATGCATCATGGATAATTAAACAAAATAAAATTTTGTTTACAAATTTAAAATATTAATATGATATCCTCTAAATATACTGTTTATTATAATGTGGTTACCGTTTAAAGTCTATTGAAAGCAATGTGATGAATGACATAATCTTACATTTAAAACAGGGCTCTTGCCTCATATTAAAAAGACCCTAATTACGGCCCTATTTGAGGCATTTATTTTATCATTTGACATAAATTTGTGATTTTCGCTATTATCCCTAGCTAGTACTCCAGATCGGAAACCATTAAGCTACGAGGTTCTTTGACATCTGCTGGTTTACGGAGCGACAACAAATTATAGAACTACCAAACCAACAGTACCGAACCATCCAATTGATGCTGATACCTCAACTACTACACATTAACTAGACTGCAATAGCTTTTAACCAGGGGCGGACGGCGACTTGTCATCCACCAATCCAAACTTTCCTTTATTTGATATGAATCAGCTATTGAACTAACTGTTTATCCAAGCTATTATTTGACATTTTTTGCAAGGTTTTTTATTTTCCTCAAATCACAATTTTAATGCATTGCCCTGACAATATATCATTGTCAATATCAGAGGTTTATACCTTGAAGTCCCCATGAGATATCTTTCACCGAGTTTTTAGCGAGAATAATGACATTAGATTTAAAGCTAAGTCTTTAAATGCTCCGAGTTGACTGACTGTTAACTGTGATTTTAATCACAGACTTATTAATCTAGAATAATTTTCTAGTAGAATTCTATAAGCTGTATTGCATTTTAACATGTTCTTGATGTTTGGTTTAGTTCATAAGACATCATTTCTAAATAACAAGGTTTCTGTCAGGTCCTGTCGTATTTCATTTCTTCAATTTTGGTTCGTTTTCAATGATTTAACATGTAAACCTTTGCAAGTGGAACATTTTACTAACTTTAATCATTTTCCATTTTACCAAGTCGAATATTTGATTTATTGAAACGAATTTTTGGGGTTTATAAACCGTATTTTTTAACGAAAATGGCTAGAGGATGCTGATACCTTGTTCAGCAGTTAAAGTTACAGGGAAACATCGTGTAAGTAAAATCATTTATTTATATCATTTATAAAAACGTATATCTATATACGAGGAACTAAAGGGATATTATAAAACCAATTGATATATTAATTGATTAATTAGAAAGTTTAATTGATTTTCTAATCATCCCTTTATTTGATTTATTAATTTATAAATTACATTCTCATGTTGTCTGATATAGTATACAAAAGTAATCTTCGTTGATACATTTTTTATAGTCCGAAACTCCCGATGCTAGACGACTCTCACATATTCTCACATGTATGGGATATATTTATGGCTGCTATATGCACAATTTGAATTTATTGTCTGACATCTACGGTTTTATAATTCCTGAAAACCTGCCCAGTAAATACTATTTCAATCTGAATTCCTTGAGAGGCAGCTTCGACAGAAATAGAGTCTTCGACAAAATACATAACCAAGCTTAATTTCAAACTCATCCAACATCTCAATAACTAACATAAGCATCACTTTCTGCATCCTTTTACAAGATCGTGGGTGGGCGGACAATGCGAAAAGCACATTGTTATTGGAACGTGTACTTGGATCGGACTTCTGTCTGGTTAATCGATGAACTATCATTGCGATCAATACAGACTATATTTATAAGTTATTTGTTAAACCGCTTATGTGGTGCAAACACACCAAGTATGCACCTTATCAACCTAAAGAATTAGCTAGTGTTAGGCGGGGTGGCTCGACTGTCCTTGTTTATAAATGCTAGCTCAAGAAGTTTTTTTATATACATCCATCTGATAAACATACTCCTTTAGATCTTGTGTCCTAGATGTATATGGGGGTTACAGTGGCCCAACTAGATGAGTGGGGACCCGTGGTACTTTTCATCTATTAGGGCCCTAATAGGCAGTCGTACTGACATGGGTCTTATTTTCTTAAATAAGAAAATGATATTTCCCTTGGTAGGACTTGGTTCTTCCAGTCGTAATGGTAGATGAGCCACTGGTAGGTTACTTCACTCAATGCTACAGGTAAATTAAAAAAATAGAGAAACAAAGTTTTGAACTATAATGAGTTGTAAATAAAATGTTACTTGTTTTGTACATTACATCTGCAGATTATATATGAGGCTGTACATGAACTTTTAAAGGTACAGTAAATTAGTATTTTGCACGCACTCCTTTTCAGGTAGCATTGTTACTTGCACAACTACCTAAAAAAAATTGTATATTATGTTGTACACTACCTTTAAGGTGGTATAGGAAGTTACACACTGCCTTCATGAAATTCTACATTACCTTTAGAATGGTACATTAGATGGTACATTACCTCTAAGGAGGAATATTGAGCTGTACATTACCTTAAGGTGGCATAGGAGGTTGTACATTAGTTTTAAAGTGGTATATTATGTTGTACCTAAAACGGTATATTCGGTTGTAGATAAATGGTATATTGTACATTGTCTTTCAGCTGACATATCAGACTGTACACAACCTTTAAGATCTAAAATGGTATGTTATTGCATTATAAACATATACAGCGAACTCTTTCAGAAATATAATAATAAGCCTCGGGGTTTAAACAAGGTTATCTTATTTCCATCAATATTGAATCAGCTTCAAATCTGTATTGAAATAATAAGCTCAAATTATCATTGTCAATATCAAAATATTTATCTAAGCTTGACCAACTTTCTACTTTAATTTTCGTCTCTGTTATAGCGCTGGTATTTGAGTATGAATGTGGTGTCTGTAAAATCGTTTAGTTCTTTGGTCGATTGCGTAATCGGCCGTAGGTCATTTGTAGTTGTCTTTTACACACCAAGGAAGTCAACGAGTCAATTGTAGATATAAAAATTATAGGATAATGCTGCGGTGTAAATATTTATCTTATAATCTAATATTGTTTAATATTTTAGAATAATAAACGCAAAATATAAACTTTTTGTGATTTTATAATCACCACAAAATTCAAATAAACCGTCGTGCGATACTACAATGAACGATAAATACTTCATATGATACCATTCTGTCGAAACAAAATTACTAGATTTTCCTGCCATTACATCCAGTGCAATACTAGTATTGAGCCCTATCGTAACCAAATCATGCCCATATATCCCTATCTTAAAATAATTGTGACAAACGAATATCTTGACCTGTTTATTCCAGATTTTAATTCTATTGATATCACTCACTTGACACTATGATGCTCTGATAACATTACCGTTGAACTCTAATGTCTAATCAAACCCTCAAATAATATTTTTGATTGCTAGAAACCTGTGTTCCAGTTAATTTTATATTATATATTAATTATATTTAATTCATTACTAACAAAGATTAAGTTGTAACAGCTGTTATAATTTATATCACCATATCTTAGCTAAACTATGTCATCCGGTCTTTCAATGAAGGCCGCTGTGCCGTTATGATTTAGAATATTGCTGAAAAGCCTGCATTTTAGACAGAAACCGCTTTATTTGAAAATCATATCATGAAGCAAACTTAGGATGACCTACCGATCTTTCCAGAGTCCATCATCTTAATCTATTTCTCTCATATCTGTATTCTATTCAATTCACTTCTAACAATATTTTAGCAATTACTGCTTTCAAAATCATCCTACCTACCTACCGTCCCTGCAAGAATCCGACATGTCAAACTATTTTTCTTATATTTTAATTCTTTACAATTCACTTTTGAGGATTTGACCTCCGCACATTTCCTACCAGAACCAGATAGTTCAACCTGTTTGCCTACATGGTAATTCTGTTCATTTCACCGCTAACAATAATGGTGTGATGTTAAGATCGGTTTCTCTTCCCCAACTCTCCACGCACTGCCAGAAACCAGCATTTCAATCTTATAATCCCTTATCGTGATTGTATATATGTTATCTATGCTATGTTTTATTCATTTGATACGCTAGTCTGTGATGGCGTGCTACTGTCATCAATAAGTATATTGTGAATAAAACTTCAGCTGATAAAAATTGATAGGGAAATCACCTTCGTCTCTTTACCATTTGCTGTTGTGTTAAACTTGAGATTTAACTCTCTATCAAGCATGGATTAAGCTTTCGTTTAAACAAGGATCTAGGAATAGGATTAACGATTCTGTGATTTTGATCGGATTATAACCTCAATGAGCCATAGTATTGATCACTTTTCTATTCGGATTTTTTTACAGGATATTGCCACGTGGTAAGATTTTTGAAATATATTTTGAGTAATCCTTGATTCAGACTATTTAATTGTCTTATTTGAGATATCATTGGTTAAAGATTGTGTAAGTTTGGGCTAGAGTGTCATTTTATAAAAAGAAAAATCTCAAAGTGCGTATATGTTTTCAGTTTCTTTTATCACATATTTTGCTCGACAATTGCTTTTGATCTTTTGTTCCATATTTCAAATCAATATTTAACAATTCCTAACTGAAATGCATCACTGAATGAAATGAAATGAAATGAATGGAGTTTTACGTCCTACGTTTCTGAACCATGTGGGCTAATGAAGACGGGTAACGCCATGCAGGGTGCAATGAGGGAAATTTTGCCAGGACAGCGGCATTAGCTTGCACTTTTTCGATTTCAAACTGTCGAGGGATCTTTAACGTGCACAGCCTTTTCCATGTCGGCCCCTCACTGACAAGGGGAAACCGGGTTGAAAAATCCGAAGGTATTATCTCGACCTATGCCGGAATTGAACCCTGGACCTTCAGGTTAGAGAGCAAACGTCTAACTGAGCATAGAGCACAAAAAGGGGGGTCACAGACCATTCTGTCACCATGTTAAATGACAAAATATTTGAATGTGGGGAGGGGGACAAAGTCGTGCCAGCATCATTCAGCCTCCTCCCCCATCCGTCGTAGAAGAACCATTGAAGCATTCACTATTTTGATGATTTACTTTTTACTTTTTTAAGCTTAAGATTGATGGAAATCATAGTCGAGCATGATTCTACCTTTTACAAATATAGCATCATGAATCCGATACCAAGTGCATCCTGATAAAGGAAAAATATACTATATTTTTATATGAGCTATGATATCCTACGAAAGAAAACATATTGTCATTCGTACAATGAATATAATACTTTAGGTTAGATTACTAGAACTGACAGTAAGGTTTCAGTGAATGTCATTTGAATTCAGATAGAAAACGACTGGCTTCAATCGATCCTGACTACTGGCTTAAGCCTTTAAAACTACTCAAGCCTTAAATTGGTGTGGATTCTTTCTCTATTTGACATGGAATTGAGCTTTAGTTTATTTGTGAATTTGATTTGAGGTTGGTAAGATTGTTTTGTGAACTAGCAGTTACATGACTCTGAAATGGTAGTTTAGACCATACGAAAATAAAGGATACATATTTGACGAGTAAATAACGAGTGGTAAAAAAGCAAATGATCCCCATGATAAAAATATGTTGCTTTTGGTATACCCTTATTCCTAAATCATGAATCGAGCACGTTGACTCCAAGGAACCATACATAAAGGAGAATTGTTTGCAATGACATAAACTGGTTGTCAAGTTAGTGGATCTTCCATTTACCAGTCGGTCTACGGTATCAAGAAAAGGTTATGCACTGATGGTACCATAATTGTTAATCCAACAACTCCGGCCCTACCCAGTTCCGCAGACGTGATACATAGATGTACACTGTGATCCAACAACTATGTAATGTGGATCACGTTGGTCACGATGCGCGTCGCCACTTGTCGTCTTTAATTATCTATTGTGATCCCCAATCATGTGATGCACGTTATTCAATTATACTTTAAGTATAAAAAATAACTCTATTTTACACATTATTTTGGGGGCGCGCACATGTCAGTAAATAGATTTAGCGCTGGGTATTTTACTGAGGCGCGCATGGCCTGGAAAACAGTCTATCTATTTTGTATTGCCTGACTTTTAACATTTGACTTTGGTTATGGTGTACATTCTTTATAAAACTAGCGACCAAAAAATTGGTCGCTTTGATAATGACTTTTTGTTTCTCGGATTAATCTGCAGAGGTTCTGTAACCCTTTTTCAGGCTTTTTATAGTTTTTCCCATTCATCTATTTTATATGATTATTTATAGACGATAGACTATATATTTTACTTTATACGCCATAATTATTGATAATTTACTGTTTAGTGTAGTTCAAAAACGATTTTTATCCGATTGACTTTTAATTACCCACTGTAACGGAAGTATATTAGGATACCCAGGAGCATTCAAGATCACTTTGCTCAAATTTATGAAAACTATACACCAAAAACTAGAGAAATATGCCTTACCCTACTTGCCCTATCTGTAAGTTTAAGCTAAACAAAATTCAGCAGTAAATCTTTAACGCCAACATTATTTAAAAGCAAAGTAAACGCCTTATTGTAGTTAAATATGTCTCCCATGATACAGCCAAACACTAAAAGTAGCTGCTTTACAGTTTAAGTTAACTCTTTTAAGACAAAATCAGTTTGATCAGTTTACATACGTAGACGTAAATATCATATCTTATAACTATTTTCAAGTATAATTACGACGTTTTTTGATAATGGAAATTTAGCACACTGCCCCTTTAGGCATGTGGTATAAGCTATTTTAAGGATGAAAGGAGGTTCGGTTCTTCAACAGTTTGATACATTATTGCTATAGTCATAGTCAAACTTCTTAATCGCTCTTCCCCGCTGCTTCAGTGACGTGATATTGGTAATACATGCCCGATTACGTAGTCGTCCAAACGGGATTGTAATCCTAGCCGCATAGAATGTTAAAATACGATATGGGTATTAAAGGCGGTCACGTTATTTCGGCAAACGTAAGCCAAAATGAGGCACGCAGTCAATCTTGCTATCCAAACATATTGGATCGTAACCTAACTATTTGAAACATGCCTCATTGTCATCAACAACCTTATGGTACTTGGTAACCTGAATGTCTTGATCTCTACATCTTGGTAGGAACTAAGAAAATCTTTCTTAATTAGAATAAAGTGATGCGAGTAATTTGCATAATGGTATATTTAATTTTTTATTAGAACTTATAACTTTATCATTATCCTTCACATCATTTATAACATACAACATTTAGATTATATTTGGAAGAAAACTAGGTTTTTGGCAATGTTTTACATAAATAACCAATTAATTTCACATTCATACTTTAAAACTGCATTATTTTCTTAATTTTTTTTATTGAAAATCTTAATGTATATTCTTTTATTCAAAGTTTTGAGTGTATTTACCAAGAACTATCTTTCAGTTAGTGATTTTATATGCCATTGGATAATCCGATAAATTGTAAGGGAAATATTAAAAATTGAATCATCGAATAAACTTGCTATATGCTTTCGCTTTCAGATGGCAACTATACTTATTATCATTATAATTATGAATAATAAAAGGAAATAATATTTGGTCGATGATGCTAAATGTGCTTTAACTACTTGTTGAATAAATTTCCTTAATTTCGTTTGAATTTGTGATTTGTCTTTAGTGGCTATCTAAACACAATAAATTTCAAATATGAGAAGCAAAGCTCTCTCCCGCGATGTACGTCTTTGTAAGACTCCCGTGGACATGACTGTCAGTTATTACGTACCACATGTCTGGAAACGTAATATGAAACGTCGATGGTTGTTTTTTTTAACTCATTATAATAAAGTCAGAAAGCCTAAGACTAGCGTTATACACATTTTTGTCTTCAATGGTCTTGGCTATAATCAAGAAAAATCTTAAATCATTACCAAGTCCAGTCTGAATCAAATCTTTGTATGATTTTGATATTCTAGCCACCAACAAAATCGTTGACCTGGATGCAATTTTATGTGAATGCATGAACGAAACACAGAATCCATGGTGATATTACCATTATCACAAGTTCATAAATACTCCGCCCCATTGTCACGTGTTGGCAACGTAAACAGAATAAAATCAGAATAAGACAGAACCATAATGATAAATGACCAGCTTAGTTCCATATCTTAAGCTTACTAGATTTTTTCAGTTATTGAGTATTTCATATGACACAAGAGTGATATTATTTGTAAGAAATAAATCTTGGAGATATATCGCATTGTTTATCGCATACTTAAGTCAAAGCGCGGTAATCGTATGGGAGCACTCCTAAATATTCTGACTGTGTAGAAATCTGGTAAGGCAACATCGGTGCTCACATCCCGTCCTTTTCTCATTTCTACCATTTTATTCCTTTATTTTAATAATAATCAGTTTCTTATTGGTGTTGCTTTTTAATATACGTCTAGTGAGCATGACGATTTGTTTATGGCCCAATGATAAATCCTGTCGTAAATGATTTTTAAATTTAAGGCCTACCTGGCTCTGACGACTGGGATTGATTTGGGTCTTGAATTATGTAAGTAGTCTTCAGAAGTACTTGAAATATAAGAAAATGGCATAATTTCTTCAAACATACCCATTGCTAAGAATTTCACTTCAATTTCTATATATGTCATTTAAACTTTCAAACCCGGATAATTCTGGACATACATGGATTTGAAGGCTCAAATTTAGAAGGCGAGCTTAGAACACTGTTACTAATTAGCTTAGACCAAAAAAAAAAATTCTGAGCATAAGGTACGATAGGTCATACGGAGACGAACCTGCATCTTTTTAAGATTATTTAGATTGAGGACCGTCTGTAACACGATACAAATGGGAGCCATAAAGATTGAACAACGATCGTTGCAATTCTCATAATAAGATCCTATGCTAAATCTCTACATTATCATATTGTTACTTTATCGCTAAACCATATTCCACAGAGAGTAATTCTCCATAGTTCCACTTCAACAAAGGTTTGAAATTTGTATCTTAAAGAATCAAATTCATTAACGATTCGTCTCTATAAAACCGCTCTTTGGCTATACACCATATAAATATCAATTCCATTCAGAGGAAATTCTTGCAGTAAAGGTTCATCTGAACGACCAGATGTACCCTGCAACTCATGGATGCGGGGCTACAATGAAATAAATCACATTAATCTACATGTAGAAGATTGTGACGATCGTAGACGATTCTCTGCTACCGACAGTGCAGTGCATTTTAAAGGGTAATTTTTGAAACTTATTAGTAAAAAATCTGATATAATTAAACCGGAAGTTACTAATTGACAGGAAGAATACCATGTTTATAGTTTAATGTTCGTAAAGATGCTAAAAAAACGTTCATAAATCTGATTTAAAAAGCCGGTTTTTACAAATTAGATTTAAATTTGAACATCGGGAACTTGACATTGTTACAAATTGAGTTATTCAAAGATTTAGAAAATATGTGTGTTTTATTTTTAAGTTTGGTGACAGCTTAGTTACATTTATCCTAGAGTTTTCTGTTTTCTTGCTGCAGAAAGAATTGGAGCAATGACAGGACTGACTGTAAGATGGTAAATGAATATAGTCATTATACAGATAAAAAGATATAATTAATGTTGTTTATTATGATAACATTTTGTTTAAATCATATTGGCAAGTTAATAACCGTATAATCATTATGTTTATTTTCGTAACTGTTCAATGTTAGTTTTAACCTGAAAATCAAAGACTGGTTTGACTAAGAAACGAATTGTAATCAAATGCAGCACGATTTCAATGTCAATTCTCAAACATAAGGATACTTATGAAATGAAATGAATGGAGTTTTACGTCCTAATTTTCTGCACCATGTTGGCTAATGAAGACGGGCAACGCCACGCAGGGTGCAATAAGGGAAATTTTGCCAGGATAGCGGCATTAGCTTGCACTTGTTCGATTTCCAACTGTGGAGGGATCTTTAACGTGCACAGCCTGTAGCACACGGGGCCTCGATTTATTGTCCCATCCGAACGACTAGACGCTTTTTCTATGTCAGCCCCTCTCACCTGCATCACTGACATGGGGAAAGTAAAAATCCGAAGGTATTATCTCGACCTATGCCGGGATTGAACCCTGGACCTTCAGGTTAGCGAGCAAGCGTCTAATTCACTGAGCCACCAAGGATACTTATGTTGATTTGAATATTAACCATTTCATGATTGAAAGTTGTGTTCCATTTCAATAAAATCCATGACAATGTACCAAATTTTGGTGTGACTACAATGCAATTCACAATTTCGAGCTTTTCATATCATTATAAGCTTAAACAAAAAAAATTGCAGCTAATTGGCTTATAAGCGACGTGCACCTAAAAGTTCAATAAATCATGTTAGATTTCTTTTTTTTTTAAATTGATGTGACTTAGAAACGAAGTGCAGCCCAGGTAGGCCTTTTGTGTTCATTTCAGATTCAGCTCAAATCTTCATTCAAAAAAAGTTATATTGGCATTTACAAGTAAACTATTTGTTAAACAAATCAATTAGACGACGGCATCCTTTTAAGAATGTTCATCTAAGATACACTTAAGATATCCCATGCAAATTCTCTCTCCTTAAAGTACACCGATATTTGTTCTGTCGATATTTCCTTAGATATATCTTATCTAGGCATAATTCAGTCCTCGTCAGTAAAATCATTTACTTTTTTACTTCATCAAACTGCATTTCCAGACAACCCTTTCATCCTCTAAAAAGAAGAGTTCTAAAGATGGCCGTTTATTTTTATCAGACATTTAGAGATTTTAGTAAAATTGGGCAAAATTATCTTTAATTGAAAGAATAAATGGTTGGTAATTTACTCTATTGAATCAGTTGAGTTATTTAGTGCACAAAATAATTATAAAAACTTCTAGTCGTGATGACATTGATTTAAAGGGAGTGTTGCCTAATTGGTGAAAAATATGTATAATAAAAACGAAGATGCATACGAAACCTCGTTTCAAACACCTAAATTGCTTGGGAAAATGACAGTTTTTGACGAAGAAAGTTGGTGTCGAAATTTTGAATTTCCAATAAACATCCATATCCTTTTCACTTCAGATTAACCGGATATTCGTTTTTCAAACTTTGAAAATGTTATCTGAAGTTACATCTGAAAATTGAAGCGAATAAATGTATTCGTCGGTTAACCAGATATTTTTACGACTATATCTGTAAATAGAAGTAATTTATCTATATGTCCAGTACACCAGGAACTGATGTTTATTCATTTATTGCCTATGTCTATCATAAGCTTTGGTTGTCAAGTCGTATTTGACTTTTTTTGCTTCATAAACGCTATGCAATTGTGCATTAAGAGCGGCGAAATAATAGCCTCCTCTTTTCGATTTCCAACTGTTGAGTGATGAACAAGATAAACCGCTCATTTAAAATAAAACCTATTCTAGTTCGGTAGTGGAATTGACTTTGTGCGTTAGAACTAAATACAGACTCTGAAATAATTTTAATCAGGACGTTACCTTTATTTATTCACACATTTAGTTCCTTCAACTTGCTTTAGACAAATCGATTCCTCGACAGTCAAATTTAATCAACTATAAAACAAGTTAGACTTATGCAATTTTTTTAAAGGGAGATAATTAAATAACATTGCCAGACGTTCCAAAAAGTACAAATCCTATCCAGAAGCGCAACTTTCTTGATATAGCTGTGACGAATTATACAAAAGAAAAATACAAGACTTGCAGCTTACACAAGGTACTAGTTTTCATTCAGACATCTCTGTCGAATCTCGACTCTCAAGGGTTTCGTTCAGGAGCTCTCCGCCTCTTTTAGTTTAAAACATAACAAGTAAATGACCAATGAACTGGAGACAACGAAACTAATTGAGAAGGTGGTCAATATGGATAATTAAGATTACATTTGTAGGCCTTGGTCGGGATTTTAAAGAGTTTTTTTTTTACAAAATTCCTGCAATTCCACTAAAACTAGGCGCTTATGACATCACTTATGGTTCGTCACATAAGGATACGTTATTAATGTCGTCATCAAATTCTTAAATTTTAGTGGAATTACAGGAACCACAGACTTCTGATTGAAAATTGGAGTGGCGCAAATTCAAGCTATCAGTGTTCCTGATACACAAACAACATCTACAAAACCTATTTACAATACGTTTCTTTAACAAAGCTCAGAAGCCTCATAGAAAATTTGAGCTCAGACTTTCTTTTAACAATTTATGTGACTTTGATATTTGTGTAGTTAGATACGAGTAATTTCGAACAAACTGTGGTTTAGATATAACGCATGATTAGACCAATCAGTTTCATTTAGCTTGAATTTTTAAATCAGTTGATAAATACTTGTAGTCGATTGTATGGCGATTTTTTTACCAATGATATCTGAGTGTGAATAGTATAATAGTTTTGAAAACTATTCAGTCACATATTTTAGGAAAAGAATGATGTTTAATCAATTGCTCGACCCTGATGATACGTGGCATTACATCATAAACATTAGGATGATCTGTTTCTTCACTTTCTTCAAATAAACAAAGGGATACTGGTATTTGTATTATATTGAAGTTTCGAGACATTCAACAGGTCAAGTCGGACCTGACCGACATTCATTTACATTAAATACCTTAATTCCTTTTTCCATCATATAACAGTCGGATGTACGAGTCTCATGACTGACATCTCGTCCTTGATACATCAGACTAACATATCTTCTTTGAGTTTGATCGGTGGAAGATTTAATTAAGGACTAAAAAAAAAAAAAAAATTATAGAAGCGGAACATAGCTTAAAATTGACACTGAAAGATGACAGATTTGTTAACAGTCCACGTCGACAAAAAGATACCAAATATAAACCATTATTTTCAAGACAGTTTTAAAAGATTAAATTTTCCTTCAAGTTAATTCAGTGTTATGTATTAAGGTCGACCTTATATTATAGTCGATTCCATGTGAGACTTTTGTTTAGGGTAATTGCATACATGTTTGGTCTCCTGGGAAATGCATATATAGCTTAGATCAAAGACATTTCGTCCAATTCCCATTGCATCAGAAGATTTGTGAAGCAATTAATTGTCTATGACTCGAGAATATTGGATTTCAGTGCTCAACATGTATTGTTTGGCTCCAGAATAGAACCAATTTATGGCTTGATTTCAGATGCATTTTGTTTAGACTCTCTTCTTGTGGGAGTTGAGGAGGATGTGCAGTAAGCAATTACATTCACTACTTTGAATCCAATGAAGCAAATGTACGAACTGCACTGGGCATTTGATTAGAAAGGAATGTGTATATATTATTTTGCAGGACTGTTAAACAGCAGCACAGTCATCATCACCCACAATCATTCATTATCATTGAACAAAAGGAAACACATAATCACCCGCATTCATTCATCTTCATTATCAGCACACACATTTGTCATCCTGTATCGCACAATTAGCATCATGTTCTTGGTTATAAATATATAAATATGTATTGTGTTTATTTTTTCATTCATTATATTGTCCCCATGTCCTTGTGTTTTGGGCCTAATTCTGACCCATGTAAAATATAGAGTTTATTACTATTATTATTATATCTTACTTAGTAGTCTGTGGTTTCTTTTGTCATCGATATCTGATTTATAGCAAATCATTTGGTTTAAAGGTCGGTTGCTGTTGTTTACAGATTGTATGGGTATGTTTTGTGATAATTGTTTTGTTAGGCAAAAATATTGAAAAGATATCTCTAAGAAAAAAAAGAATCTGAAAAGAACCTGTCGAATTACTCTCAGATTACGGGTAGAGGGAAGGCCATTGACAGGTTTTATTGTCAGCCAGACGAATTCCAAATAACAGTGTTATCATAAAGATTTCCTCTCGTCAGTTTTGGCTAAAATTGGATTGCAGATTTACCATAGTCACGATATATTGGAGGCAATTATAATTTCTTTTAGATATTGTAAATGCGTGAGACATTTATCTCAGAGAGTATGCTTACAACACTTTGATAGCTGCTCTTCGCCCGACCATGTTAAATTAGCCAAATGGACAGCGCATTTAGCCTATTATATTCACCGTGTGGTTGCAATATCTTTGTAATTTGAGACTGTCCTGTGCAAATAGTTGGGGCGGTTTTGTATGGTCTAAAAATATTACCAGGTATGCAAACGGTCCTGTCAAACAATTGTGTGCACAGGATACAACCGAAACCTATTTCCATCACGATTTGTGATTGGTCCAGGAGAGGTTATTTTGGCAAGGCAGGAGGATACTTTGGAAAGATGTCGTGGATGTCTTTCCTTGCTTCTTCCACACAGAAACAAAGGAGTTTACCAAATAATTTTATCATCTTGGCTATTTTTGTTTTCAAATGTAGAAATGTATTTTACAGTTATGATTCCGCAAAACGGCAACAGCAAGTGAACTAATGGAATAATCTGAATAGTCCCTTTCAGTGGCACTAGGCTACCTTTGTTAATGATAGTTCTGATCTTTAAAGTTAGCTTCCAATTCTATGCCATATCATGATAAGGATTTTGTGTCTGTCGGCAGCATGAGATGTGCTCTAATCAATAATTATATATAGGTCTTCTCCTTTACATTGTTCTAATGTTGGCGTTGTTATGTTTAGAACACAGCAATCTATTTACATAATAAATTGTGTGTAATTGATAATGAAGGGAATATTAATCACGATATAGAATAATTATCACATTGAGTGTAAAGATAGTATTAGTTCGAATTATCACTTCTGAAGATAAAACACTTATATCATACATTTTATAAAAGGGGTTAGATCTTTTATTTTTAGATTTGAAAATCTACATGTAGTGTTAATATACCATTTTAACATCTTTCATGCATTAATTTCATGATAAACACTAATCAATGATAATATCACTAAATAATTCGGCGGAAATTTGTGTAAATTGTTATGCTTTCGTCGGTTCCTCAGATATTTCTTGCGATTTTTACGTTTGTCAATTTATCAAGGCAGATTCAAATAACTGCCAACCTTAGAAAACTATTTGCATTGATTAAACTTTTTCGGAAAGAGATAACTATTTGTGTGTTGCAATCCCGGACGATGTATGAAATCTCATCTTTCTTCAGTATTCCAGTCGAATGTTTCTTTCTTTCTGTTGTCAGTTTTAATCTGTTGCATATTAGGAAAAGTCTTTGGAATTATTCCTTTAAAAACATATCTGGCAGTAATTTGTATCAGTGTTTTAGATTATTTCTCATTATATTTGATGGAAACAGGTGTTCACAAAAAACAAAGAAACTTTAATTAGAATTCTAGGAATACAACCAAATTATCAATGTATGTACTTCACTTTGAATTGTGTTCAAAATGAAATGAAATGAATGGAGTTTTACGTCCTACTTTCTGCATCATGTGGGCTTATGAAGACGGGCAACGCCATGCAGGGTGCGATGAGGGAAATTTTGCCAGGACAGCGGCATTAGCCTGCTCTTTTTCGATTTCCAACTGTCGAGGGATCTTATCTCGTCTTTGCCGGGATTGAACCCTGGACCTTCAGGTTAGCGAGCAAGCGTCTAACTCACTGAGCCACCGTGGCTCCCTGAAATGTGTTCAAGAGCCTATGATGAAATTGCTTTGTCAAAACAGTGGTCAAATTCTTTGTTAAGAGTTTAGGCGAGGTTTATTATAATAATGAACAATAATATTCTTATCCGTTTTCAGTATTTCGAGAAAATGTACGACCAAATGTGTATTTACATTGCTACAAAATTAGAAAATAGGCCGAAGAGTTCCTTTAAGAGGTCGGGAACCACAGTGCTTCTATTTAATGACCGTGTCAGATTTTAATAGTGGCTTTATTTACGGTCGAAATAGAAATGATTACGTAAATGGTTAGCAGTGATTTGATACGTATTAAATATGAATAAAATGAATAAACCGGCAACTTAGGGATTGATTTTTCGTGTTGTGAATAACATTTCATTTCTAAATAATAACACTTATTGCAGACCGGGTAATATTACTATTTATATGCTATACCAGCTTTCAATTTCTCCACACTTTACCACTATTATTTTCTAGGAAAAATTTAGGTAGATTTTTAGTTGTTTGGTTAACGGCTATATAACGGTAAAAACTCTCTTTTAAGTTCTGTACATGATGTTGCAGAATTTTATCCAATCAGAAATGGGTTATACATCTCATGATCTGTCTATGATGTAATCAAAACTGGAGCCATCAGCAAGGACCGGTAACAATTTGACTAACTTGTTATCGAACTGTTGCCGGTTTATACAGGACCAAACTATTGTTGTCCAAGTGTGTTAATTATTTTGTTTCAGTATGTATTTTAGATTATGCTCATTAACGGTGATGTTACGTTGTTAAATTTTATTTTCCGTACAACAAATCCAATATTTCAGATAGTGTATTTTCAATTCAATTGTCAGCTTTGTCAATGGTAACTTGCAGGTTAGGGAATCGTGGTAGTAATTTATATTCTCTTCACTATGTCAATAGTCTCTAAAGTTTTATATATATAAGACATCAAAATCAGTTTTACGTGTGAGGTATAACTTTAGCTTAATATAGGATGCACTTGGTGATATAAGATTTGAACGACATATAGCCGAAAATTAAATATTTTAAGAGCACCACCCGAAATCACTACTTGTCTGACCGATGTTTTTTCGGTCGCTTCCGGAAAGATAATATTTGGCTAGCTGTCTGTCTACGATGGGTACGAGGGGTATTTTTCCATGTCATGTCTGAATTGTCGATTTGTTCGAGCTCGTTTCTTTCTGATCTAAACTATATCCGTGGTAAATGATATCAGGTTTTTATCGAATAATTAACCTTTCCTGTCTAAAACGTTTGATACACCTGGTAGCTATCATCACTTGTGTAAAAACTGATAGAGTTTTATTGATAAAACACATGGGAATTGTGATTGATATATATGTACACCCTTAAGGGCGAAGAACAATCTACTTCTATTTCTTAAAGCAATCTTGATTCCATCTTGTACATTCATACAAAACAATCATGATCATTCATATGATAATTGTAATTTATTTTACCGAAGACACCACCGTGGTGTGCTGTGTGCAATGAGGAACATACATGGATATTATGACTGTTGAATAATAATATTGGTAAGGTTATCAAAGTTATGTAGTTAGTAACGAATAGTAAACTATAAATCAGAATGAAACTTGAATACTTGTATGATTGTATAACCTGGTCAATTTTGTCCATAAATAGATTCACTCTACATGTTCACGTTTCCGTGCACATTTTATGACTTTTATTTTTATAAGCCTTGGTACTCGGATACTTCGACTTATAGTTTGATTGAATGATATTGCGCCATTAATAATTTACTAACCGTACGCTAGAAATTAAACATATTGCATGAGAAATAAATCAGAAATATTGATAGAGCTATAATGTAATGCTTGTCATCAACTATATTCGCTCATAATAGAATCCAAAGATGGGATAACAACAAGTACTATATTGGATGGGCTTATCTGCAAACATATGCATTGTCTTTGGCAGGTTTACCGGCGTTTCTTCCAAAATCTAGAAGGGAATGTAAAGGATAATTTTGTATGTATAGAACTAGTCTTAACATTGCCATACTAGAAACACAAATAACGAAGAATGATATCAATTTTCAGCCTCATCTTGATGATTAATAATTGTTTCATCTATCTACATCCGAAAGGATGTTAGATGAACTCAGGCCCGTAGCTTGACGTAATTGTTCCAGGGGGGCAAGTGATATATTCGGAGGGGCAATGGGGGCAAACTCGTATTTCAGAGAAAAATCGGACGCATGCAAGTAAATAAATTTTATGTGATTTAAGACTCATATTATTTCATTGATCGTCACATCTGCCTTTGTTTATACATATTGAAGACATACATAGTGCTAGATTTGAATTTTGAAAAGTCATATGTAAGGCTGTCGTTAAGCTCTATCAAGTGGTAACGCTTAAAATTATATTAAGTTCCAATCGCGATTATGACGGAATCTGACGGAATCGAGTTTTTCAACGACTGTCAGCTAAAATCTAATCAATTGATGGATTTAATTGGAATGAGCGATGACTGAAGTATTTTCAGTTTTCACCACTCTTGCCATTTGTTGCCCGTATTTTACCGTCTTTTAAAGATTGAATGCGATAGTCAACCAGACCATCAATATTCGATATCAGCGTTTAGTTTATTTTCGACTGTGACTAATCCTAAAATATGGTTCGCCAGTCAACCTGAGAGCACCATTAGATCAACGTATCTCTTCATGATTTGTCAAAGCAAAGGTTTCGAATTTTGCCGGTCCAAAGTCTTCCTAAGATGAAATTACATCAACTCCTTTTATATCAGCATCCATCCTCATCATCATCATCATCATCAACATCATCAACATCATCAACATCATGATCTTTGTTGATGTTTCATGACATAAATGATATAATCAGATGTTTAGAAATCTTTTGTCTATTTTTTATATTCGTCAATCTTGGCTATTGGCTAAGCCAATAACAATCTCCTGAACGATATATTGCATGCAGCTAGTTTTAAGGTCTTTATCATTAAGTCTATTCGATTTACAAATAGGTTTAAGATTCCAAGGAAATCATTTGTCTTTTTAAGAACTGCATTGGATGTTTTCAAGATTTCTGTTATTAAAACGAATATTGATGCTATGTTATCTTAAACGTCTTTTTAAATTTTAAAGAAAAGAAAGAAACAAACAGACATTTTGACGAAAATAACAACAAAAGTTCCTGAGAATTCTTTCTTTTAGCTGATCCTTGGCCAAATCTCCTGACATTAATCTTTCCCGATGATCCGTACCTATTTACCGCTAGGTAGTCTGGAATAACGAGGAAAGACTTGAACATGCCGAAATTGTAGGATACTTGTTCTTTAAATATATTGCCAATTACCTGTTTATGTTAATTTTGTTGATTTCTAACCAGGTTTTGGATGCTGATGATGTAAGGCGTTATGTTGTGTAGAGTAGAGAGGTAATGTGAATATTGGCTCTGTTCGTGTATAAAGGCAATTAACGTCCTATTGTTTTAGTCATAAAATAAAATGAATTATGTCATTCTCTGATATAAACTAGTGAAAAATATGGTGGAAATGTATTCTCCTGACTGCTTTATTAGTTTTAGATATTTGGAATGTTTACAAAGTAAGTTATGTTTATAAATGTAACATCGTTAGGTGTTGAAGCATATTATTTAAGTGATCGAAAGCGAATGTCGTTGTGACTTTTGTAGTCTGTTGTTTTCGATTTTGTTTTGTATCTGTAATTTATCGTTGCGACTAATTTTGTTTGTAGCCGATGCAGATTGTTACCACTTTATAAAACTGAAACATCTTATCAAAGTGGCTTGCAGAATTCAGCTCTGTATCATTAAAATACATCATCAGATCTACAACATTAGATAGGAATTCATTGGATCAAACACGAAGCTAAATATCGTGACCATCTGTTTTACTTTCTTTTTAATCATTTTTAGGTGCATTTTATTCATCTTAATTGTATGTGTCAAATATAAACGGACAAGTCGTGGCTCCACTAAATGTTCATATATATATCTATTTATATGTATAATAATGGAGATATTGTAGTACTTAGTAAGTACTTTGCCCAAAAAAGATTGTTGTGGTCAATAATATATGTGTTCTTTTTCCTTATAGATCAGGATGCATTAACACAATAACTTGTTACAGGTACTTAAAATAGCGCAGTTTGGACTATAAGCTTCATGCTCTACACATATGTTCTGTACATACATAAATGATTATTCGTGTTCACCTCGGATATAAGATTATGTGATGCTTGTTCTGTGATTAACTATTCCCAAGTGTTTGTGTATAAAATGAGGATTGCTTTAAACAACAGTTAAATCATCGAAGTGCAAACTTCTTTCAAGATTTCGAGACCCCAAAATGATCGATTTTATAATCCAAATTTTGTTTCTTGAATTTTGTGATATTTTGCATAATATTGCAGCGAAAGCCCACATTGGGTCGTTAGTGCAAATTGATTTGTGATTGATTTACATGTATAGTTTCCTGTATTCAATTGTCTGTGTTTTCATTATTACATACATAAGACCTACAATATAATTTGTATTGGTTTGACTTCATGACCGACAACGTACAACGCTTCCATCAAAATAGCTCTTGGAAAAATAGTTTTTATGAATAACTGTGTCACAATGATATGCCCATAGGGTAGATATGCTATTTTTACATTGATAATGCCCTCGAAACACCGGTTGTGAAATAGTGTAAAGGACAATATCATTGACTTGTTTCACGATTTCAACGAGTGTTTTTATTTTTAATATGGAATTGGTTGTTAAAAGGAATAAAATAATTCTATCAACTTCAAGTACACGTACTATTCTAGAGTATTCATTTAAGGACTGTGTTGGCCAATTCACTAACCGATTTTCTGATCTGAGTTTTTTCTTTGTATAGGAAAGCATTTCGATTTTGACAGTACTGGGAGGTTTAATTATGATTACACTATGTGTGTCATCTAAGGAATAGATTAAATTAAAGCCTACTGTCCCCGATTTAAAAAAAAATATGCCAAATCCTGACACTGAAAGTGAAGATTGTGTTTTATAAATGTTCAGGGAAATGCTATCATAGTGTTTTAATTGGATTAACCGATAAAGTAACATTGTTCTCAACATCTGTGTTAATTCCACCAGGAATATGAAATTCATTAAGTGTTCTGGCAGGAAAAGACGAGTGTTTGCTAATTAACAAATCAAAGGTGATTGCAATTCTCTCGTGAAATCTAGCACAATTGAAATAATCCGATATTGTCCCATTTTACTCTTTGTAAAATAAAATCAGTAGGCGGACAGTATATGTTGTGGGAACAATTTGATTTTTTTGTGTCTGCAGTGATTTCATTTCTGAATTAACAGCTACTTCGAACACTACAGAATCGTTTTGGAATATACAATGCTAACATAATATCTAGAATATAGTTATGGAACAATATTTTAAACGAATTTGGTCGTAAAAATAGCCGAGTAACCTGCCTTTGCTTTCAAATCTTTTAGTCTGAAATATATTTTATTTCAAGTGAAAGACTAAAACGTTATCGACTAAACCACTGGGACCGATATAGGTGGCGTTACATAATTAAATCTACTCCTACTTATTCCAAGATCTGACAACAAAAACCTTCTTTGGTCACGTGTCAAGTTGACCTAGTTCTTAAATAAAGTGTTATTCGGCACCTAAAATGTCAGTTATACGAGATTTGATTCACTAAGGATTAATAGATTATTTTAAACCCAGACGTTTCTAGTGGTATTTTAAAGTCATTGTTTCAAACTTCCTTTACATAACACACCTTCTTGAAAGTTAAGCAATATGTCAATGTCCTATGCCAATTTAAACCTTCCCGCTAAATTCAGCCGATCGTTAAGTTTTATATACGATTGAATTGATTTGATCTAAACAAAATAATTGACTAGTCGTAATTATGATACACCAATTTCTTTTGTAGTAGAAGTTGCTATAGTGCCTGCTTAGTGTCATAACTTGTGATTATTGTGTGCTTTAAACTTTTAAAATTTGTTGTTGTGATACCCTGTAAGTGCCTTTTGGACGGTTGAGGTAATATTATAATGTGATAGTGATATACCAAAATTCATCCCAAGAAACTTTTAGAAAGATTCCATGCCTATAGAGACAGTAAGCCTGTACTTTGGATGATTGACAAACTCGGATTTGGTCAAAGCGAGTCCAGGTGGACATTCAATGAATTGGGATTGTACAATATTCAACAGGATTTGACAGGAAGTGATGATTTATTGAACTCTATATCTGATTGGTCGATTGAAGGTTTAAGTACCCCGACCCTACCATCTGATTGGCCGTCCGATGAATTGGGACTTCATCATCTTGAAGGTGATTTGACAATGAATGCAGGAGGGGCGGTGACTTCAGGAGGGGGAGCTTCTGGTGGTGGAAAGTGGAGAATTCCTGATGATGAAGTTTTACAGATAGATTCGGTATGTCAATCAAATATTATTAGAATAGAATAGAATAGAATAGAATAGAATAGAATAGGAGATGTAGCACCCACCCAAACTGCAATTAACACCTAATTTGAAATCACATGAAGATTTAATTCTTAATGTATTTCATAGCTTAAAAGTTTATATAGTATCTGTACTTGAAAAAACTGGTCTTATGTAGCTCACGATCGTTGCACGCTATAACGATATGCTCACCAAGTTTTCCATCATAGTCTGGGTAGTGGGTATGTTTACATACGGTCAAATTGGTGATAATGGCTACAGCTTTATCGTGACGTGACCTTGATACCATTTCGGTTAAGTTTTTATGACTAAAGGATGATGGAAACAAATTGTATGAAGATGTTATAAAAGTCCCTTTGATTCGTTTAAAATGCTAATAATATATCTTGGTTAAGTACGTAAAGAAATCGATTAGTTTTAACATCATGATTTTTTGTCAGAAGGAAATGGGGTCTCGGCCGGATTTTCAAATACTCTAGTAACACATATATCATGTCTATAGAACAGTCTACATGTTGGCCTGTTACTGACATTCTATTAACTAACACAGTCGAGCTGTTATCTACACATATTCTTACTCCATCGTTTAGTTATCAGTCACCAATCTCACGTAGCCCGAATCTGTCTGACGTTACTTCAACGCTCGAGTCAAACACAACTTAGGGCCAACGACGTAGATTCCAAATATTTATTGCCATAGCTTGACCGAATTATCTTGAGATAACGTTTCGAGATATAGGTTGGTTGAATCTGGAAATAACTTTCTGATACCTAGCTTAGCCGAATTATCTTGAGATAAAGCTCTCGGATATAAAATGACGTAACAATTTTGAGATAACGTTCTGGGATATAACTTGACCGACTCATCTGGAGATAAAATTCTATATTGACTAACTCATATGGGAATATATTTTGGCCGAATCACCTGCAGATAACTTTTCGAGTTAAATCTTGAGAGAATCATCTGGACATAACGTTGAAATCCCCTAGAGATACGGTTTGTTCTACATAACGTGACTTTCTACTGATCATCAAACGCTTGATTTCCCGATATCCTGTAATCAAAGCTTGATATTTATTTACATATATTAAATGTCTGATTAACCGTATCAAAATACTATTTTATTGTTGAAACATTAATCATGGTTATCTTCTCTTAATCCTTGTTTTTGAAACTTGAACTTATTTTGTCTAATCTTTGACCTCTGCCTCTATCAGACGTCTTGATTTCTTCAATGTGATGTTTTTAGTACATGCGGAATATTTCGGATGACACGTTTTCCCATTATTCCAGCTACGTTGGCAACCATATTACACAGCGTTCAATTCAATTACCGCTGATAGCTAGAGTCTAATCCACTTGGTTAAATCACTTTACACCGAAAACACAACTTAAAATATTTCCACAAGCAGTGACAAATAGCAACTTTTAACCTGTATTGCGAGACTAGGTCATGCTGACATATTTCACTGTAGAATATTAAATCGTATCTGGAATGAACTAGGTTGTCTCTTGATACTTACCAGGTTACTTACAAAAAGACCTTTCCAGACACTGATATTAAATATTCTTATAATTATTCGTATTATAATGACATGTGATGATGATGATCTTTTGGATGCTAGGAACATTTTGATCTTTTATAGATGCTAAGAACATTTAGATGCTAAAAACATTGATCCCACATGGATGCAAAGAACATTTGATCTTATTTGACATTTGATGCTAAGAACATTTGACCCTACATGAATGCTAAGAACATTTGATCCTACATGGATGCTAAAACATTTTACTTCATGTCCATATTTTAACAATTCTGATAAAGGGAATATCTTGGCATGTGCCTTTGATATTCGGTAGCATGGATTTGGTATGTAAAGAAATATATATAATTTTATTAAAAAACTGTGAATATCTAGAACAGTAAATGTATTTGCATTGTCTAAAAATAAAATGATGCATTATGTTGTGGGTTGATTAGAAAGAGAATATTGTGAAGTCTATTTATAGAAATATTAAAGGAACACGATCGGAAAAATAAATCATATCATGGCCCGTTTACACTGGAAAGATCCCATAGTATGCTCTCTCTCTCTCTCTCTCTCTCTCTCTTAAATATCTTCCAATAAAAGGAAGGTGACCATGGAAAGGCCGACATGCTTACCCATCAGACCGTCTGGTGCCCTCCTCGGCTGGAGATTTCCTAAGGTTCCTTTTAATTGTGTTGTGTACTTATTGTCATCCTTTGTGTGTATATAATGGTGTTAAAAGTCATTTTCATGTTGCTTCGTGTGAAAGGACCTTTATATTCTTGACTGAAAGTCTCGCGTGTCAAATCCCACCGGAGCTCAATTAAAGATATTTGATGTTTAAATTGTGATAGAATTAATGAGTAATTCAATAAATTAATTCAGCATTTGGAAAGGAAATAGGAGAAAATGATTGGTGAATCAATTCAAGTCGATGCGTTCAGCAAATCAGACGTTTTCCAATGAATTTTCAATAATCCGATTGACTTAGTAAACCTCTGAAGGTTTATAAATCGTACAGTCAAGGCTGTGTTTGATATGGAAGAGATTACAGGTCAAATGATAGCCAAAAAGAAATAAAAAGGATGTCAGTTATAAATGGGGGCTCCCAGATGGTTAATATGTTGATAAGATTCGTATTCTTTACTGCAACTCCAAGGATTCAATCGCCGTTAAAAAAAACTCTTAGAACATCTTTAGCTAGTAAAGTAGATTTTTAAAAATATAATATAATTACGGGTTTTAGTTGGCTAGTGTCTTAAGATTATCGTTTTGTGGGATGAACAATGATTTTAAGATCGAGCAAAACATGTAAATTTGCTACTACAAATACCATCAAGCACCAACGAGCTGCAAATAAAAGACATATAAGGTCCACCTCTTGCTCACTGAAATACTTTTTGAAAAAAATAATTCATTTTGCTTTTTGAAGCCTAAATATGTGGGGGTTTGAGAGGTCGGGCAGTTTGGGAATTGGAGTTGTTGAGCTCCTGAGAAATAATGGGAAATAACTCTACTATTCTTTATACGAACTCAGTTCAGTAATTTATTTCAATCTCTTTCTTTAACTTTTTCCACAAATCTCGTTGAAAACCTTCAATATGTCACATGAAAGCACAAAACGATTTCTTTTTTTTTAGAATTATCGTTCCACATGTAAATATCTCATCATCTAACCAAATCTCAAAGAAAATACAATTTCAGACATCAAATTCTAAATTTTGAGTAAAAATTAATCAAATATCAACATGCAAAAACCTCAATCGGAAGGAGAAAGAGCATGTCTAAAAATAGCACGGATTCATTCAATTAGGTGTATATGCTATTTAGCTATCTGTGATAAACTGTCTGAAGCCAATTAAATGCCAAGCATATATTTTCATTCATATAATGTAATAACAATCCATTTAAATATAAACTAATCTGAATTTAAATGAAATACAAGAAATCCGAAACTACCCACATGTAGCTAATGTTCATATGACCTTCAAAAAAGGATCAGAACCATTATGTTCTATCTCCAAGTCAGGTCATCTCAATCTAAAATCCAATTGGATAAAAAGACACATAGACTAGGGTCCTAACAAAAAAATAGATTTTTCAATTTTTCAAAAAAGTGGACATAGAACAATCTGGTTCTCAGGTAACGATACGTCGATATGTCAATCGTTGATCAGTTATCACATTGTCATGCACAAATATGATTCAGCTTTTATATTATGATGGAGCTACTGTCCTTGACGACATAGAAATTAACTAATTTGTCATGCAAGTATAAGTGTTTCCAATCAATGAATCTAGTATTTATTCTCGACTTTTATCTTGTTTAGTTTTTATTGGTATTCAATAATTATCGAACTGTAATTGTTGACTTTATTGGCTTTTATTTTCATCGTTGAACATTGAACGTAGTCTACCAGACTTCAATTGTTGCTATAAAATCCATCGTTAAAATTACTAATGAAATTTTGTGCGAATGGGGCATTCCTTTTTTAAAGAAATCCTCCGTAATCTTGATGTCACCGAATTTGATGTATGCAATTAAATAATCCCTAGGTATTGTCCAATTTTGAGTCATATTTTATTTTCGGTTGAACAGGCCGCATTATCTGTCCATTTTACTGTCATTGATACTAAATGATATCTTTTGAAATAGGAATACATAACGTATTAAAAGCATTTGCAAATTAGGAAATCACAATAGACTCTTTTTTTGCTTCCTTGCATTTCTTGCATTCATCCTTATACATGTATTTTGTACTCATTAAGGTTAATAACGATGCTGTTTAGTAAATGTAAAATTCTTCGAGACTACCGTTGTATTGTTTCAACAATCGAAATTCTATCGTCATCTATTATTGTTTAACGCGATATAATATGTAGCAATCTATAATTTATATTTTTCTATCTGTATATCCGTCAATCATATTGTTCTTCAAAAATCCAATAAGTCTAGATCCTGTTTGCAATTTTATTGTACATATATGCTCAAGAAACAATGCGGACGTACGTTTAAAGCTTGGAATTATCGTAAAAGATTCATCTTGTTATCTTATCTTTCACAAAGTGAATTGTGAATTTGTTCAGACTTTACTGTCGAGACCACTGTTACAAACCGTTGTGACTTTTCTAAAAAGACTTCAATTATAAACTGTCGTGTCTTTGGTGTCTTATTAAACTTCAGTTCTATTGGTCTGTGAACTTAATGCCTTGACCTTGTTGTCAAGTCCTTATTTATAAATTGGCGTGTCTTCGATTATTAATACTTGTGAACGTTGCTGTTAGGATTAGTGTTGTGACTTTGCTGTTAGAGCCGTAGCTAGCAATTGTTTGCTGCACTGATTTCAGGAACAGGAATCTTTTAGTGATAACCATCTTTACAGATTTGAATAACAGAACAGTACAGCTAGAAACATCATTTCATTACATGACACCCGATTTGTTATGATATGTAAATGGACCAAACAAATATAAGCATCAACATCTTTTCTGTTCCACCATGTTGGCACCCATCCTAATTACCAGTTAAATATATCGTTTCTTTTCACAGCTATACACATACCCTATTTATAAAACAAGTCATGTAGAACAATTAAAATATTAATGATTTTTCTTGATGTTTCGCTCGATTTGTGTTTTCTTTAAGCTATTCTATGCAGCTTTCAATTACGATCCCTAAAGAATTCTATGCTTAGACTTTATTGTCGGTGACGTATAGAGTCTTCCTTTTATGTGGTTTTAGACGGAAGCAAGAATTATCTTGTCAGTATGTTCATTTTTTGCAATTTAGTTGTGTATGTTGCGAGACACTAAGGATTGAGTTGTGAATTTGACTTGGGGTATAAGATTTTGCTTTGGAATAGCAGTATACAATGAAATTAGAAGACGAATCGTTTATCCGTGAGGACGACAAGGTACATATTTATGAGAAGGCATGATAGGCTTCACAATTGGGACAAAATGGGCATCCATGATGGGAACTCAATATCAGTAATATTACGCTCCATGGGTTACAAATGGCAAATTACTGGGCCAAGTTAGATGATATTGGTTGCTTTGTTGGTTTACAGGTCACGGTCATTATGGAGTTTATTAGCTTAAAACGCTTGAATTTGAGCTAAAGTGCAATAGTCTAATAAGTATTCGGCAAGAGCAGACATTCTAACCCTTGTGAAAAGAATTATACCAATTTTTGAAAAACTTATGCATGCCTTTCGGAGAGTAGTTAATAATATTTATTTAGAAAATATTATCTGTTTTTCTTTTCTAGGTAAGTTCTATTTATCTTCATGTGTAAGCTGTTTGGTGTGGGTAAGTTACTTTTTTTCTAATTGCTTAACAATACACTTCATTTGATTTGGGGTTTTTTACATTTGAATATTAGTAAACAGCATCCATGCACATTTTCAGATCCATAATTGCTTTTCTATATATAGTCTCAAAAAGACGAGTCGTCATTTAAAATGTCATTTTAAATTTCAAATGCGGATAATCCTGAACACACATGGATTTGAAGGCTCGATTTTTGACGGTTGTCTATGCACACTATTATTGATAAGATAAGCTTAAATATCCCCATTTCCAAAACTAAGGTACGGTTGGTTAAATAGATGGCGAATCTGAATTGTTTAACAATAATAATAATGATATACTAATAATGATATTAATAATGGATTCTTACGAAAATAGTACATTTACAATATGAATTTTCAAAACACATTTGGTTACTTAAATTGAAAAATAATAATTATAAAATATATATAGCAGATCTAAAGCCTACACAAATAAAACCAAACGATGTAACGTGTGTTAAGCTTTCCGTCATTAATGCCCTTAAGCACACTTCTTTAAACATACGTTAGCAACTCGTCTCGAAATGTCGACATGAGTCTTAAGTTCTTCTTCGGTAGGAAGTAGGCTAAAATAGGTCAGTTGTCTTTAGATCACATAGCGTGAATCTCTGAGTACACTGTAAAAAAAATTTCCTTCGATTAACAGAAAAAATTCCGGCAGCTGATTTACCAGAATTTAAATTTTGTCTTCAGTTATATAACAGAATTTCTTGTAAAATATTTGCTTTAAATAACAGAAATATTTTACTACAA
This sequence comes from Lottia gigantea, assembly GCF_000327385.1. NCBI lineage: Eukaryota > Metazoa > Mollusca > Gastropoda > Lottiidae > Lottia > Lottia gigantea. Next base: position 302,990 of record NW_008708171.1, on the reverse strand, counting down.
AATCTGTTAAATTACAGAATGACTAATAATATTTCCTGTAATTAACAGAAAATAGGAAGGATATTCTGGTAAATCTGCTGCCGGAATTTTCTAATATTTCCTGTAATTTAACAGAAAAATAGGAAGAATATTCTTGTAAATCTGCTGCTGGAATTTTTCCTTCCAGTTCTGTAAAAAAACAGAATTTTAAAAAGGATTTTCAGGTAATAAATCTGTTGCCAGAAATCATTTTCATTTTACTGTAAAATAACTAAACATTTCAACTTTATGTGTTTATTGGTATTATTTGTGCATTTAAAATAATCAGAGAAAATGATGTAACTACACCTTTAATTATACATACAACTGAAAATGTGGGCGTATAAAAACAATCTCTTGCATAAAAACTAATGATGAACTTGAAATACATACTCATCACAAATGACATCTTTAACACATCTTTTAATGACATTCTCATAACTAATGACATCTTCATAACGTTCTGATTTAACTAATTCGGATTTAACTAATGTCTTTTTTTATTTATGTTGACACTCTTTTCTCCACATTGCCCATATTTTATCAATATTGACAGAACTTCAAGGACCTGTGGTCCACTTCACTTTTTTTAGTGTTCCACAAGGTTATAAGACTCCATCATCCAGCACAATACAGTTTATGATGCAACTCTAATCATTATTATAAGGCCTAATTGTTTTTGATGTGCACAGTTAATTGTTGCTCGTTCGAAAGTCAGGTCAAGTCTCATAATGCTCCGTAACTTTTAGCTGGTAAATGATGGCAGAAACTCTAAAGAAAGGGAAAAGGTGACATACCTGAAAAGATAAATTTAAAATGAGAAAATATTTGTTGTAGTGTAGTAATAGTAGGGCACTGGATCTTTTAGTTCGAGAAATCCAGAGTCCAATTTACCCTCGTTTACGAACTTGGAATGCCTCGCCCACGTGGTGGGTCCTAACATTGAGTGTAAACGGTTAAGGTTTATTGACAAGAATATTAATGACAAAATTCTCATTCCTTATATTCTTGTACTCTAGTGCAATCATAACCATGAAAAGGCTGAAAAAGCAAGGATGTACAAAAACAGAAAAAGAAATTATAAATTAAAAATAATAAATTAGTAAAGGCATAAGAAAGTGGATGGAACTTAAGAGCATGATGCAATGACACACTTATGTATAGCAGTCATGGGTGGACCTACAAAATAATTTCTTAAAAGCAGGTTGCACAGTTTGACATCGATAAGACATTGCAAATGTTATTAATAGTAGGTACAAACATTTTATAAAGTGTCACATGAACAAAGTTGGTGGGAAAACTGACTTGAGGGATCTATGCATAATTTGGCGCCATTTTGTCGGGTTTGTTTACATTTTGGTAAAAGTTTTCAGACAGCATGAACAAATATAAAATTGCAATAGAAATTATGGATCCTGTGATATTTCATATCGTTGGAGGTTTTCTTATGTAATCGGGTATAAACTTACATTGCGGTTGGTTAAACCTGAAGAATTAGAGAAATGAATTTGAGGACTTCATTGCCATAAAAAAATTATTAATTTTTCTACTCTCTTAGACAGAAGAGTTCCAAACAGAAAGATGACTCTTGACAAGACTGATCTAAGTTTCAGACCACAAATACCACACATGTATAAAGTCAGAGCCGTATATACCCAAGACCAAGTAAGCTAAGCCTAGTCTAGTTCATCATGTAGGATAAATTTAAGTCATTTTGTCGTTGTCCCCACACGCTTAAAATTCAGTAAAACATTTTGCAGTTTTTGATAAAGGGTGATAATAGAACAAGAATGAGTGGTGGAATATCGGGTCAGCATTCCAAGTTCTCCATGCATCTCACCATATTAAATTTAATTTAAGAAATTCACAAAAATCCCTTCGACGTAGCCTTGTTTTGATGTGGGATAAGATGGCGGCGTGACGATAAACTGACCTCGTTTCGTTACCGATGACGTCATACCTACTTTGATTAACAGGTCGAAACTATCATAACGCAAAATCACAGTTTCCGTAAATTAACAGCAATCCTGTTATAATTTTCCGTAAGGAAACATAAAGTTCCTGTCAAAAAAACAGTATGACCACGCATGCGCAGACTTCGCTTATTTACAGACAAGTTTGGAAAAAAATGATAATAACACAGAATTTACGTAAATTTACTGACAAATAACGTAATTGTTCTTAAATGACATACGACAAAGATTAATTTACGTAAAATAACATATTTCCTTATTGCGGAACTAACTAGTTAACGTAAGAACAAAGTCCGTAAATCAACAGGAAAGTATGTATATCAGCAGAAATTTACGTATATCAACAGAAAATATCAAGTAAATTTCTGTAAAAAAACGGACTTTTTTTTACAGTGTAACAACATTATTTAAGGTTCTGTTTTAATATGTCTATATCGCTTTACTATTGATGTACTGAGTATTATTTTAACATTGAGAACTTTTTTTACACAGATATACTATTATATTTAATACATAATTATATTCCATACATTTTAATATATCCAGTGGCTTTTTTAAATGTTTCAGCTGAATATGAAATATAAAAATATATCCGGCATGAAGTAACTAAGTACTGTAAGACTCACTAGCAAAACGTATATTCTATGATCTTTTCATTTTATATCAATGGCATCGTAGGAACCAGCTATTATTTATGGTGCTGACAAAAACCCACATGTCGATTACTGCTAATGGAAAACAAATTGATCGTGAATTCTTCACCTATTTCATATCATATGCATATAATATGTACCTATATAGATTAACGCATAATTAAAAAGTAAACCAAGACCCCAGAGAGCTAAGAAAGAATATAAAATATTTTAGTCGATTCCGCATCAATAATCAATTATATCGGTTGATAACCGAAGAAATTTATTTCATTCACGGACCTGAATCTCTAAAAAACGGGCTGTTGTTTAGTTACATTTCCTTACGAAATATATTACGTTTTTGCTAGAGTTATTTCCCCTCGAGTGTTGTCATGACTTCGTTTAAATAGAAAAGTTTATCATGACATTTATTATGACTTTTAATGACAAGTTTTAGCAATACGTTATTTTAATGGAAGGTTTTTAATATGCTTTCGATTTCATCGAACACTTTTATTATGGCCTTAATAAAATAGCTGTTGTGTTATGATTTTGTTTTAATAAAGGCGTTTTACTGTGACTTTTAATACAAGAGTTTTATCATGATTTCGTTATGATAGACATGTTGTTCTATCAATGGTTTTATCATGATTAACTTATAATAGAGGCCTTTTTATCACGACTTCGTTTTAATAAAAAAAAAAGTCTTATCGTGTCTTCGCTGTAATAAAGGGTTTCATTCGTGACTTCTTTTTAAAAGAAAAGTTTAATCATGACTTTTTGACTTCGCTTTAATATTAGAGTTTTACCAATGGCCTCGAGGTAATAGAGGTGTTTTACCATGAATTTTTTTAATTTTCCTTTTTTTTGTCTTCGTTTTAGTAGACTTAGTTTCTTTAAGTTTCATCAGGAATTCCTTGTAAAAGAAGAGTTTTACCATGACATATATCAATGATAACAAAATTGATAATGAATTTCTCTAAGTCATTATGGCATTATTATCTAACACGAAAGTGTAATATTTTCAAAAGACAAAGTATATGGAAAATGTGAAAGTTCTTCATTGTATAAATTATGCATTTTGTTGCAAAAAAGCCTCTTTAAAAATGCAATTTGTGACAAAATGATGTTATATTTTATAATGCTATATGTAATGTTATAATCAAGGGTTTATTAGTTTTGATTAAAATGTACAAATGCAATTTTTGACATTAAGTAATTTTCTGGAAAGCCGGACGTTATTTGCCATCACGCAACTAACTGCTTTCGTTTTTCATGCAGCACAAATGAACTGTCTAGGTTGTCTGGTAGTAGTTTAATTTTATAAATTTTTATGGTTGTATTTGGGGCACCAATTGGTACTACTCTTAGTTAATGCAATCAAAAGAAATCGATGCATAGGAGTTTAACTTTCCATGCAGCTATTAATATTATCATAATATAATATGTTCTATTACTTCCACCGCCACCTTTTTTTATTCCATCATAACGTATCCATTTTTAAAAGTGATAAGAAAGGCTCCTCTGAAGATCTCTGTGCTGATAAAACAAGGATTCAGATAAATATATACCTTTATCCATTTACTGGGGCCAAATTCTTAACAGCCATCTTCAGTGCATAGACTCTCTAAATCTATACATCTAAAAATTCTAAAAGCTAAATAGCACACAATAAACTTGTATAAGGTGATAATGGTTGCTAATGAGTTGATTTAAAGTATATTCAATGTACATGTCTGATGCTTTTAAACTTTTTAATGCATTGAATTACTTTTATATACTGACAAGCTTCTTCATACGAGTCCTACTTTCAATTTATTTCTACTTGCAGTTACACTTACACAATCAGTTTGTTTTGAATGTTTTTTTGATATTTACTTGCAGGCATATTCAGAGGCCTGTTGTTTGAAAATTTTAAACCATGACGTTGACAAATTTAACTAGGGAAGTTTAACTAATTCCAGGAGGTGGGGTATTTCTTGAAGAATCTGCATGCATTGTGAACTATGGAGATGGTTCACTGTCCATTTACGAGAAAAGGTTTTTTTTGCAAGGTCTCCAGAAATTCGGCCACTAAAGCTGAAAAATATAACGTTTTTTTATTGAAAAAAATTGAACCAGAAATAAATAAAGAGGTAATGTCAAAGTAAACACCTTGAGCTATGCATTTTGGGCCTATTTAGGAGCATATTCTGATATAAATTACATATATATATTAGAAAACTATTAGCATGCATCAAGGCAGTAATTTGGGTTCAGTTTATGAACAACCACCCTCTTTATATATTTAATTAAATATACTATTAATGACACGCAAACTGCCTGTTGAAAATGCCACTATTAAGCAGATTATTAATGCAGATACACATTCATAGTTTTAAGTCATTTTTTATGCTTTTCATCTACTACAGTTCTTTGATTGGAAAATATGTATGCAAATACGGATGTGCAATAGCCTAATTATACGATTACAGATCGCGGAAATTATGTTACTATTGAAACATTTCTGGACACACTGAATGTAATATAACATAAATATACATGTACTATGTAATTGATCTCCTAACATGTGCATGTGGATATTTCATAATTTGGTTCATTCATTAGTACTTTTCATGACAACATAAGGATAAGGATTGATTGACAGCCTTGTGTACTTTGAAGTTCCTTTCTTTAGTTGGTATTATCTTGTCTGTGTTAATTGTCAGTAATTTGTGTTGTGACGATGTTGTGTAGGGTTTAGCTTTTGTAGTTGAACAAATTGTAGTTTTGGGCAGTAATGTTATTTGTAATTGTATTCTTAGGTGTTGTCCTAGCTTTGTACCCGCGGTGATTGTGTTCTGTGTAATAATGCTCAATATTATTGTTCTTATTTTGTAGTAGTGAATTGGTGAGTGATTGTGCTCTTGATCTAGGTGATAATGTTTTTAAAGTAGTTCTATCGAATGTACACCCGTGTTTGTCTTGGGCTCTTTACAGTTAAAATTGAGATCATTTTAGAGACGTTGTGCCCATTTGATCGAAGTTTTTTGTGGCTGAGAGCTTCGCGGCATCCCTTTGATTAAATAAAACTGTTCTGATTAATGGCCAAATTAACAGGTGATCATTGCAAGATATAACATATAGTTGTATAGATCAAATAAACACTAATCTGAAATCGACATACTGGCATATTATGTCAAAAGCTTTCTTAACTCTTTCAAATAATTAAATTTCGAACGTTTTCGGATATTAAATAGGTGGATTTGAAAAAGGTTACATGCCTCAGCTTATTTAGTTGGCGTAAGACGTATGTGTAAGTTATTCTACTGCCCCAAACCGGAAATATAGAAATGAATCACAAAAATGTATAACAGAACAGGCATTATCTGAATTTATCCACGTTTATTGAATGGTATGGAAGGAGATGATTAAAAACACCGGTTCAGGATTGACACACAAGGATTCATTTACCCTCATGTTAACAAACATTAATCATTTATGTCAATAATGGTCGATTATAAATTCATCCGTTTGGAATTGTTTAGCAAATACAGGTCGCGTTGTTTGTACTGTTCTTGAAAATTTTAAAAATAAGCCTACTTTATATGGTAAAATTCCAAATTATTAGCTATTTGAGCAAAAAATAACAATACCTATTTGGAAGATTTGACATAATGTCTATATTAGGGCATGATTGCTCATTTAATTCAATGTCAAAAATTCAATTATTTAGGTTTAACTTTCCATAGCTCTATTATGGATTTAATTGAAAAGTGACAGCTTTAAATGTGCCATTGTTTACAACAGAATATACTACCATCATTCATTTCTGTGGAACTTTTATCGTCGTTGTTTGTTTTCACCAACTTCCCTTCTTTAGAAATGGTAAAGGTAAAACGCCTTCTAAACCCTTTTCAGGAAGAAGATATAAGAAACCACTTCTATTAATCACGATATTCGGTAGTAGGTATAAGGGCATGATTCCAAAGACACAGTATCACAAACTAAAATTTGGTTGGTTGCCTTGGTCTATTCCACGAAACCTGATCATATATTATTTGTGTCACAGATGCAGACGCCTTGAGTAACCGAATAATATTAACCATGGCAAAACACAAAACTAAATAGGTTACTGTATAGATTGGTTAGAGAATTGAATGGCTTAAAACATAGCTATATTGGGGTAAAAAAAGGCTAACTTTCGGGAGTATACAAAGGAGACCTTGCATCTCTTTTATTCTGTCGATGTTATCTGTACACATGTATACCATCATCACATGCTGTCCAATACTTTCTTTCACAACTTTCAAGAAAATACTAGCTAGAAGAACTCAAAAAGGGTTAAAAAGGTGAGTAAAAATCTGTAAAATTTCATTTCTAGTTATGAACACATGCATTTAAACTTTTCAGTTCATAGAAATTTCGGCATATCTTCCAATCCAGACACCAGCACCGATTTTAAAATCAAATCCTTGTCCTTATAGTTGTCAGATTTGAGAAAAATGAACATTAAATGTAAGTATCTGGAAATATGTTAAACAATGTATGTTTACTTCGTGTATTCATGTAACTGTTATTGGTGTTTAAACATTTCCAAATTCTTTGTTTGGTTTAAAATCTTACTAATTCATTTCGATGAGATTTCCCGAATCGTCATAGCCAACCTTGAGGATTAAGACACCTGATTTGAAAAGTATTACGCAAAACATTGTTTCAGAGATAAAGGTCATTGTGCTTGTTTGCTGAATAAGCTTCCCATTTTGTGTATTTGAGAAGACAATCCCGGCATTTTTCTACAAAACCGCCCATATATTAATTTCAAAGATGGTGTACATCCACGTGAGAACCATTCACAAGAACACGTTTTCATTACAAACAGCTTTTTAACAAATTAGTCTCAAATTATGAAAGGATTTTGTTTGTGAAGGATTTGATTTGACGCAGCAATTGAAGGCAAAAAATGAGAAAGTGAACATTTTCAGTCTTCTCAATGACTTCATTCCCTATCCCCGAGTCAATGTTTGCTAAGTGTATTATGGCAACCATGGCATATGTTAAAATCAACCGATGGAGAGAGCCAGAAGACCCTGCTAGAAGACTGAACATTCAGGTAAGACATTAATTGTTTTTATCGTATTTTATTCCGAAGGGTTATAATTGAAAAAAAAGTACCGCGCCACAAAATATGCGTATAACTTCTTGTAATAAGAATGGCTAATCAAAGTGTTGTAAGTACCTTCATCTGAATAATTTTAGAAGCTAGTTGAGGGTTCATTGTCCTCTTAACTGGGGATACGGAAAGTGGCGGCACAAGCCTTCTGTTGAGGCTGAATTTAAAATTCGGCTACTCTGTGGGGTGTAATAGTCTGTGGGTTCTCTCAGGAAAATTAAGGAAAATGAATTAAAGTGGTGCATTTTGACACATATTTTTGGACAAGAATGTATAAAAATCAGTTTATTAGATTTGTTAAAAAAAGTTTGGGTACAATTTGGGGTGCAAATAGTGGGGGGCCAGAGGGAAGTCCGAGAGGGGGCCAAATATCTGAGATTACCCGAATGCTCTAACCTAGTTTTGTAAACACGTGTTTTGGCAGAGTATTTTTATTCTTTCTAGAACACAATAATACTACCCCCCTTGAGAGGTCCACTGTTATTCAGTTTAATAACATAGAAAGGCGTGGTTAAGGCTTTTATTTCAATTTTGTGTTCAATAAATATTGTTATAGGACATGACATTCGGGCTGCGATTTCCATTTTTGAAATATGTAAAATATTGTTATAGTACATGACATTCTGGTAGTGATTTCAATTCTCAAATGATATGAGTTATGAAATATTATTACAGTGGTGTAACCTATATTCGTGCATATAAGAATTCAACACCGAATTCCGTCAAAATTAAAAAATAGAAAAATTGTATTTATGTCTTAGATGTTTGTTCAGATATTCTTTAAAATGATTAAAATTGGTTTTTTCGATTTTCTTTATGAATCTCTCACTTTGACCCAAAATTTCATGTGTAACCAAATGCATCACCTATTTTCGTGTACAACGTTTGATCTGTAAATAAGTTGAGAAAAACACGTTGTACCCAGTGGTATAATTAACTTTTCTTAGTATTTATCTTTAATAATATTTCATTATAACTAATTCCTTCAAAGAACCATGATTTTAGTGAAATAGTGACTGACAAATCAGATACGTAGCGTGATTTATTACTAAAAGTCATTGAAACAACATAAGAATATGTCCCACATTGTGTTCCATAGGATTTGACTGGACTACATTCTAGCAGACGACACTTGGAATTCCGATTAGAGCTTGGGATTATAAGGAAATTCGGCCAATAAAAAATTATGATATTTGGTAATAAATGTTGTATATGTTAGAAATAAATAATAAGTTGACGTGGCGGTGAAACAACAACAAACAATTCTGCAGGTTGATTTTGTAGAGATAAGCCATGTTTATCAAAACATGCAAATGCGAAGGTCAGGCGAGGTCGCACATGTGAATTGTTATTCATATCCGGAAATGCATGAAAAATAGGTAAGCACGAAATTAGGTTACTTGACTGTATTTGAGAATACAATAGGGGTACGATTTCAATTAAAAACATACAGTTATAGGATAGTATATTTTGGCAAAGATACGATTATATTAATAAATGTAAAAAAAAACCGTTATATTATAAAGAATTCGGCAGAAAATTTATTTATTAACGAAATGTAAAAAATTTGTATAAGAGAAATTCGGCTGTTTTTTTTTTTTTTTTTTTGTCTACGCCTTGCCCTAAAAACTTGCTGAGAGGGGGTGCTGTCCCTCCTCTGACCCCCCTTTGGCCCCGCCTTTGGGTGCAAACCTGTTAACTCACTGGCGACGCCACTGGATACATAGTACCTTCCAATACCTATAGCCTCGACATTCTATTCAAGGTTTAGGTTCGCCATTTCTGGTATAAAAATGTAGTTTGTACTTTGGTCTCAAAGATGGGTATTGTGCCGCTAAATTAATCAGTAAAAATGTTCACAGCTTACCGTTGAAATTTTACCCTTCCTATCAACGTGCATCCATAGTTATCCATGTTTGAAATTTTTTTTAAGCTAGTCGTCTTTCTTTAAGCCTACATTTTGAAGAAAGGTTAGGACTTGATATATCAAAATTATCGAACACCGGCGTCATTGGTTTGACCTTTTCAACAAGACGTACGACTTTCGGATACCCCAATTTTCAGTATTTTGATATTGTGAACCATATACGTAAAAATGAAATTTCTAGTCAGAGGTATTTTTGAAGGGATTTGCGTGCTGTTCTAGTACTTCTTTAAGACCTTTTATATTTACTAAAAGGCCTATATCACACTGGCGAAAAATGGCTTTTAAGACACATTGACAGTTGGAAATCGATGAATGAAGAGTATACTGACATATTGCCATAATTTCCCCCATTATACACTTTTATTAAGCCCTGCTTCATAAACCCAATCAGAACTAAAGGGAGACAAGCAAGGAATGAATACCATTTCTTCGTGCTGTGTACTATAATTATTTTGTATCATAGGCAGGTTTTATCCTCAACACAGAAACCATATCCACTTTTTATCCAGTAGTTATACTTTACAAATAACATACCTTTCTTGTTTTGATCGACTACACGTATGTGTCTTTGGGATTCTGAAATAATATCAAATCACGTTTATGGTCAATTGAGACAAAGTGACAGCAGATTTGTAACGTTCTGATAGGGTTATTCTCCAAAGTGTCAATTCTCACCTTTGGCGATTCATTGTGAGTGAAAGGCTAGGGTGTTATTATTTTGCCATCAAAATGCAAATTAGATTTGTAGATGCCATTAATAGCAGATTGTCAAATAAAATAAAATAAATTGTCTATAATTTTCTTATCAATGTTGAAATTGTATGGTTGATTAGATTGAAGATTAGAGGCATATCAAGAACCACGCCAAAACGTAGTGAAAAGTTGGCCAGAAGATCATCGCCAATGGTCTCTGTACAGGCAAAAACAAATGTCTAGCATAATCATTTTCTTTCCACATCATACCAAACTTACTCTCAAATGTTCCTTGGCAATAGGTTTCAGTAATTATCACAACATGCGCCATGTTTCTCAGATCTGGTAGGGAATTACATCGTGGTGTGTTCGTGAAACGTGCCAGAAAAGGTTGTTACTCGTCGTCTTTTCTTATCCCTTGGGTTTGTCAATTGATTAAAACAATCCTATACAAATTTGATTAACTTGTTTTAGAGAATTTCCCATGATGGTGACTCTTTTTATCTTGCTGTACCAATGGCCATAACCAACCAATGACCTACTTTAGATTCAAATAACACTTTATAATTATATTGTCATGAAGGTCAGTAATCCAAAGGAATAATGGCTTTTCGTCCTTATGAATAATAGAAAACATTCTTATATGAGTGGAACTGTGGATTTGCCAAGGAATAATGTCGTGGATATTCCGTAACCAAATCAAGAACGATAGAAAAACCCACTCAAAACAGTTCTTATGAAATTGATCATGGATCTGATATTCTTACCATGATATGAATGCATTGCATTTGGAGCTACCAAAGTACGAATTTGAACCCACAGAGACTCAATTATTTATGGACTTTTAGTATGTCTTTTAATACACACTTAATAGTGTTACCACTGAAGAACATCCGTTATTTGGCGGACAGGAAAAAACTGATAGACCATAAAAAAAACCCAATTTATTTCATTCCTTGTGATTTAATTTTATAAAGTGGTTCATGTACAGACATGATGAAAACAATCAAAGAATCGACCAATCAAATTAGTCGATAGAATAAATAGATCTTGTTTGGTTGTTTGGTACTATGGTAATACAGTGTTTGTTATTGGTTGTGTGGTTCAATGAAGGTTGGTAAAAAGGATATAGAAATGATATTCTCTTCTTAGTAATATATACTAATTGAAAAATATCCGTCTGAATAGTACCTAAATGGCAAAAGGCTAGTGAACTTTTCTCAAATAATGTATATGGATTCGAACAACCGAAAAAGATATCTGGTCCTTTAAGTTCTAGTACCCATCATTCTTCCCTTGCTTGCTTTTGATTTTCAACTGAAGCTGGTAGATTTGTAAGAATCTTGAACGCCTGTTACTCACAACGTTTATGTAAATAAATATCTTGAAGTCTACTGAAGTATTGTTAAATGTAAATGTAATTCAAGTTAAACCATTGATATATAAGACTGGAATAATGATCAACGACGGATAGGAGTTAATTAAATACATTCAGCCTCTCTCTTTATCATGCCAACTTCGCCATGTAACATGTTATTTAAATATGGACTTCCATATTGTTGCCAGATTTTATTAAGGGATGCTCTCTTGTGATCGAACTCAGTGAATTTCAATTTTAAATTTAATGATCCCGCGATTTTTTACGCATTTTGTATGATAAAGCAAATCGTGATGGTGGGCTCAGGTTGAATGCAAGAACTGAGAAAATCAATCACTGGATTTAGACGATTGAAAATTGTAGATATATCGTCGACCGAAGCTGTTAAAATTTGCACCTATTGACCAATCAAGTTAAACTGGATCTGAAAATTGTTATTTATCCATAATTATCATCCGTTGGATAAAAACAGATCACAGATATTTGTATTAAGGAAAAACATATGGGACTAAAAACCGTCATATCTACACAATCAAGACGGCAGATATTTTTATAATTAAGGAGGTAATATACTTGTAATAAATTTCAACCATGGATAAGCCTTTTTAAATCTTTTAAACATGACAAGAAAGAATTATCTATTTTCTGCAAGCTGTATTAGGTTCGAAATTGGAGCTTTATGGTAGGCTTCAGTTAAGATCTTGGAATAGAAAAAACGCTATTAAAATGACCCTAGGGTTAGTTAATTTCATGGTGATAATAAGCCGGTTAGATTCCGTGTCAAATTCATCAATTTTTATTGATGAATGCCTGTGATGTTTAACGTCTATTTTGAGACACAACATAACCTTTTGTATCTTCTGAAGTAAGAGATCTATTTTAATTTTCAAGCAGAGTGGAAACTGATAACATAGGTTACATCTGTCTACGTAAGGAAATTGTTTTGAAACAGCTTTTATACAGGTTATCTCATCTAATTATATTCTTCGAGGACATATTTTTGATTGCACCATACCCGTCCGATGCCTGTAATAACTGTAAAGCCCGCAAAATCTTATGTATCTGCGTTGCGATGTCATAATGTGATAAAATTTGTCTGGAATTATTCAGGAATTAGAGGAAATCGAAATGGAATGATACAAAATATAACCGGGACTCGTTCCAGATATGTAACTTAATCTAGCACCGGGCTCAAGGTTATACATTTAAAACAGTTCAGACAAAATTGTCCTTGGCAGTCATCAGTTGCTACGAGAATAAAAAAAAAAACTTTACATCTGTAAACGATATAGACCCTCAATAGTGGGAAATAGCAAAAAGGTAGGTTAATGTGGCGTTGACGATCAATGTGGTCTTTATCTTCATTATCTCACTGCCAAATATTGTTCATCTGATACTACGTGTTTCGGAATCATAAACAAACCGCCAAAACATGTGTTATCGCTAAAGACCTATACACTAGAAAGATGCAAGGGTTATAAGTAATTTAGTTACAGATATCATTTACACGTGTGGTAGGTTGATTTATTAGCGATCGAAATCGAGTTGATAAAATGACATCGAGTGTTTCCATGTACAAACCATGGCGACGATTGAGTTAAAGAAAAATTTGATAAACCATGAAATAATTTGACATTATGACGCTAGCAATAAATAAATAAAGATAAAATTAACACTATAATGTCTGGCTAGTCGAATTTATTGAAAATAAAATGGAATTTAAACTTTAAAATCCCTTAGAGTGTCTAGCCTTTCAATTATCACTTATCTTATTTAGTTGAATAATATGTAGACTAAAACTGGAAAAGTGATGACCATTTAAACTGTTTATTAAAGCTAAAGTCAGTTTTAATTCTACATATATTTGAAGCTGAGAGAAAGTTGCTATTGGCTAAATACCTATGTCAGCAAGAAAGAAAATACATACCCAACAAACACCACAAATGACAAATAACACTCAGCTTTCTCAGCCAATTCTTAAATCTCCAAGATCACTATTGTTGGTATTTTTATTAATGTAATGCTTTCTTATAAGTAAATGTGAAATAAAGTTGACGAATTGGATACTTTTATTATTTTTTTAATTTCCTTTGAATCAGCATTAAGGGATATTCCATCAACACCCAGAGTAACCTTTTTGAATGACAGCAAGTAGTAAATTAAATTAAATATCAATCCAACGCCATTCAAATCTAGCCGTTGAATTAAGCAAACTACAGAATAAGGCTTTACCTTTAAAGTATATGAGTAAGTGAAGACTATCTAATCTGTACACATGTGAATGATAATCAGCATGATCCAAGTAATAGGTCCATTGATTAGAAACATGTTTAGGCGCTTATAACAAGTGGAGTTACATTACATCGTTTATATTAATACCGTATGTTGGTACTTACTCAATGTATATTATGATACTTGTAACTCAGAATAGTGCAATGTACCTTAAAATATAGTTCTGAAACTAACTTCAGAATTAACAGAAATCTTGGCAGAAAATAGTGGAAAAGTCATGTCTCTTTCTCTGGCAAAATTATTCCTGAAATTTGAAAGTTTTACACGTATTAAGGTCTTTAAATCCTTACAACTGAATTTCTAAATATCATTCTGTTTTAAAATTAAGCTTTACATCAAAACTATTGTTTCCAATCTTTTAAATAAATAGACTGCACCACACGTGTCATGGTTAATAATTTATTTAGTTAGGTAGAGAAATGAAGCAGGACAAAAAGCCGCAATTGCCTTTGCAAGTGTAACAAAAGTTTACGAACAATATGAAGATTGGTTTATTTTATATACGCCCATCAACTTAGATGTAGATATAATATTATATGATATTCATTGTTCTGCTTGAAGTATATTTGAAACTGTATAATTTCCTGTTTGATAATATAGGAACGTGTTTGAATTGATGGGGTTATTTAAATTTATTCCCATGATATCACTACAATAAAGATAATAGTGATACCAAATAACCTTTATTATTCTCTCTTGTTCAAATCGACGTTGTTAAGTTTTAAGATTGTCATTCTGGACCTGGAAAGTACAATGTAGGGGCCAATTCCGTACGTTCTGGTTAGTTCGTCTAAGAATCTTACTCTTTGAACCATCTACTAATGACTTGTATAATACATTTCTGATCGTAGCCAAATCAGTTAAATTCACACAATTTCCACGCATGATATGATAAATGTATTTAGTGAAACGTTTGGAATGATATCCAAACAAAGTTGTATGGTACTTGTTAAAAGGTTTTTCACATTATCAGGCTAGTTCGGTAAGAGTTATTCTATATTCGTGCTATTATGAAAGAAATTTCTGGAAGGAATTGTTAAGAAAGTTCTGGCAGCATGCCTTCAAGTAACGTTATTTAAATAATTGCTTAAAAATCATTGCATCGAAGATTGTTAAAAATGATAGAAAGAAATTAGGCGAAAATAAACTTTTTTATTACATGAATTAGTATATTTTCAATATAGTGGTTAAATAATGTTGTTTGTAGAATCTTTAGAACCTCTGCTCTATATAAGAAAAGATGCATTGCGGGTGGTGGTCAGATAGCGGTTATCATCGGAAATGGCTCTAACAAACAATATTCATTTTTCAAGATTCATGAGTTTCCAAAATCATGTCGCAAGTGTCTCCCTAGTAAGTTCAGGAGTTTCCAGGGGTCATAAATGTTTTCATTCTTTAAAGTAAGATTCTAATTATCATAATATGCTAAATATCACTGAAAATTGATCTAACCTTGATTTATGATAGCGGCGATGAATAACAACGGGTTTATGTGGTGTTATTATTGTTATCAAGATGACACTGGCCTTTCTAACAACCATCTCAATCAGTTGTCTTGCTATATACTAATTATTTTTCTCATATACAGCAAGACAACTGATTTTTATCATTATCACCAACGCCATCGTGAGTCCGAGATAGCTCGACTTGACCGTAGCCGTGCAGTAGAGTACCTTCTCACGAGTACATTAATTTGGTCTTTAGTCCCACTCATGTAAAACACTGAAATCCTATAAATATATCTGAATTTGACTTTACACTTTCAAAATCGCTATCAAAGATTTGTTGCCTTACGTTCAGTTGTACGCTGAAAAAAACGGTTTTTTAAAACAAGTTTTGAACCGTCTTCCATTATTTAACTGAATTTAAGGCAGGTATAACTCCGCAGGTTTCGTACCAATTGGCTGTAAGTTTTTTGACTCTGTCTAATAAGACATCCGGTGCACAGATCTTCGGACATTACAATCATCAAGCAATGACTGACCAACACGAACTGGTAATCGAAAATTTCACGCTTCAATACATTCTGTACACGATGACAGACCATTTTCATCCAATTAACCATTTTAAAAGGTGACCATAATAATCTTCTTTACAGATTAATTGAAGAGTTGAAGTTAGATTATCAGGACCTACATTCTTGACTTTCTACATTTGTTTTGATATTTTTTAAATGAGCTGTGTGTTTAAGAAGGATTGTTGCGATATGCCCTCTTTTTAGTTCTTGACTTGGAACACAGTTTTCTTCAAAAATAACTCACTTACGTCTTGTAGTTTATTTTAATTATAAAAAGGTCATCTTTTACTTGCATATCGGTTCTCACTTACTATGCAGTGATTGTAATGTCAAGAAAAGCTGTCGCACGATGTTGGCTAGGGGAGTTCAAGTTTTATCGAATAATTTTTATAACTTAAGATACTTTTATATTTCACAAACACAATAAAAGAACTTGAAGAAGAACACGCAGTTAGAATACGCCTATTATGAATTCCCGCTTAATTAGTTCGTCTTTCTTGTGGAGGCAAATCATAAGAGAGTTTTCTATAAGATTTGATTGATACAAAAATGACCCGAGTGATTTGTACCAATACAATTAATATATACTTACATAGGCAATACTAGCATACAAAGTAAACTTACAGTTTGATAATAGTCTTTCTCATTGTGAATCTCGACTAGACAGGAAATAAAATATATTGATCATTTATAGTGGTCAACAGACTATTCGTTTGGTCGTTGGGTATGACATGGTAGGGGTCACGAGACTCTGCCACCACTTCTTCCATACTTTAGATTATTGTTTATTCGGATTGTGCTACATACACCTATTATGTGACCGTTACACATGCATGACTAAAACATACTACCTCTCTTGTAAGTCATGGTTAGATGAGTAGAATTTTCAACTTTTAAAAACCAGAGGGTATTAACAGTTACAGACTACCAACATTTTTACCTAATAGACTATATTTTTAAAAACTTCATGTCTCATTTCAAAAATATACTTGTGAAAAATGTGGCAGTTCAATGCACTTTTATTTTTTTTCTCATTTTGTGTGCTTTCTTTTGGTTATCTAGAGGATAACGTTATTTTATATAGTTTTATCTTGATTAGACGGCGTTTTTTTAAGATAAACACGACATTCCAAGGTAATTGTTATAGTCGACAATACTATCAGGATGTTAAAATAAGAATGTAAATCCAAATGCCATGCATTCATCTATTTGAAAGAGAAACTGTAACTATCTCTATATTATATTTTGCATTGTCTAACATCTTCTTAATAATTGGTACAAAAAACAGTTAATTAGTACAAGGTTCGTATAATGTATTTTGAAGTTTCTAATTAATGCGTAAATCGACAGTGCCTACTGAATATCTAATGGAGAAAATCTACAGTTATCTAACCCTGATTTTTTTCCCTTTCCCTCCTCTTCCATCTAAATCATGACTAAATTTTTCAGTTTTCGTTACCTATTCCTAGGGTAAATAAAGTTCTGAGCGTGACAACCCTACTTCATATTTATCTCCATTGATTAACTGTATTGCCTTCTTGGCTCGGTTTCTCACATTAGCCATAACTTGTAGCTCGTAATTTGATTTCTATGTTTTTCTGTGATATATCACTTAAAATGAATAATTGATAGTTGTTGATGATTGGATTGTCTGCATCCTGAAATATTCCATTAGTGTATGACTGATACATTCCTTATATGTCCCAAATACTTCCTCTTACACTACCAATTAAAAAACAAACAAAAAAATGATATTCCTCACGAAACTTACATCTATATATTTTGCTTTGTTCATTTTCTGTCGGTAAAGTCTTCATATACCCCTTCAAAATCATCCCCTGTGCCTATACCACCAAATAATATCATGTCCCAATCCTCTCCTTTAATTCCATCTGTTTCCCTCAATACAATAGCAAATTCTGTTTTTTATACTTCATAATCTTCTGTCCTTACTATATCCTGTTGTGATAACATCTTCCATTCCATATTTCATTGTTTTCTTATCCATTTTCTCTGTACGATCACAGATCATGTTCTTGCATCTCTTTTATTCCATCTTTCCCCTCTATACTACAACAAACCATTCATCATGCTTTGCAACAACCCGCGTTAATCAATCACCAGAAATCGCATTGCCAACTTCACCTTCTACCATTTTACATATTGCCAGCTATCACTCGGTACCTCTTCATTATTTTATGTTCAATTGCATTATACTAATTAGAATTATTTTTAAATCTATTTTAGCTTGGGTTGCTCCATTAGTATGAACATGTTAATTACTATTATGCATCTAACAATACACAATATAATATACATTTTATTAGATATATGACAAACAATATCATTATATCCACTAGACGCTTACCAATATTATTGCTAAATAAAACTATGTACAGTCAAACCTGTATTAAACATGCGGTTTAGGGAATGCTCAAAAGTGGCTGCTTACGAAAGGGTGGTGCTTACGAAGGGATTGGTGCACACAGGTCAGAATGACAAGTTGATATTTTTTTCGTAATCGTTCACAAAGGTTGACATGGGACTGAAAGTTGAATGAAAATGGTGTGAACATAAATCCTTTTTCCAATCAGACTTGCAACAATGCTTCAAATGGAGTTGCTTTAGATTTATTTTAAACCGTTTTAAGGTGCGAATAGATAAGGTCCGGGCGTATTTTGTCCAGGAAAGCGAATACACGAGTTCCTTCAACATACATACATACATACATACATACATAATATATTGATTCAGTACACGATCACATATCCGCAATTAGGTCTAATGGAAAAAGGATATATCTCCATTAAAAACTTAACATTTGTTATAGATTTACTTCTGAAATGAAAAACGAAATGAATGAAGATTTAAGTCCTATTTGTCCTTGATAGTAAATATCTTCGCGATGCACCAATCTAATCCATGCACCTTTTGTCAAAAACACCTGCCCATTATTTTTTTCATTGTTAGACTTATTTGGCATCGAAAGCTTTGTTAGAGATCGAAAACTATTTACATCAATGTATAACTTTCTCAATAATCATTTTGTTTTATAATCAATTTATGTAGTATGTAGCCTGAAGGTGCATACACCGCATCATATCCAGACTCGTATCTCGTTTATTCGTTTCTTCTATTTTCTACTGTATCGATAATCCCTCACCGGACACCGGATGGCGTATAGGGGGAAACGTGCCTCGTCTATTCGCACCTTTAGAGTCGAAAATGGATGAGACATTGCCCTTGTTCTTGAAAAAGTTTTCAAATTTAGCTTTTAAACACTAAAAGGCATGATTCTTGCTGGATTTTGACAAAACTTGGTTTTATTATTCAGTCCCGCACTGAAGATTGAATATATGCCTTCTAGAGTTTTCACGAGCTAAAAAATGAACACGTTTTCAAGAACAAGGGCAATAACTCATACTCAATATTATTCAGTATTGCGATAAAGAGTTCAAAAGAAGTGTATAACTGAAGGGTGAATATTTCATACTGGTGATTGTTACTGAACTGCTAAATATCTTTATTCAAAATCAAAGCTGTCAGTGGGCGTATATTACCTTGCCTGGCAAGCTATCTTATTCAAAGCAATTTTAGATCGGATGTTAGCCAGGGCTTGACTATAAATAGAAAGAGATGAATGAAACACAATACAAAGAAATTTACCGGAGGAGCAGACCAGGCCAGAATGTTTGGCATTCAATTTGATTTTATTTGAGAAGAACCACTCTTTAAAGACTGTAGAGAGCCATTTATATTAAAGTACTAATTGACTAACCGAAGTCAACGAGACTACGGTAGTTAAGGGGAAAGTTAAAGTGTATAATCTAGAGAAATAGAAATCTCAAGAGGCTCGTTATTCTCTATTATATTCTATTATCATCTAGATATACATTACATTGTATATGGCTAGGAAAATTAAATATCAGTTTTACTTAACACTGTCCTATAAATAGGATATTAAAATGAATGTTGTTTTACGACCTAAATGATATGTTCTGCTGCTATTTGAAAATTGTGTTGTTGGGGAATCAGCAAACCACTCTTCTGAGGTAGTTTTTTAGTTTTGATATTTTCGTGATATAATCGTAAGATTTGATATTTCATAAACCTGGGGAAGGACAATCATGTTGATGATATGCTGAGTCCGGTGATAACCCTGAAGCGATTCAGACGCCTTAAGACTATCTCTCAACTACGTTGATTTATATAACTCCGAGGTTAAGTGCGACTTTGGCCAACTGGAAAGGTCAGGGGCTGTAAGATGCCACTTGGGAGATGCTGATCTGCTTATTTATACTCGACTAAAGAACTTTTCAATGCTGAGACTGGTTCATCGATAATTTGTAGAGACAGTACAGTGTCTGTTTAAAATCAGAGTATCTGAAGATTGATATTGCGTGACTTGTACAACTTTATATAAGTCAATTAGTCAAAGCTTAACGAATAAGGAACCAATTATAAACACTGAACTTTTTTCTGGAGAATACCAGAAATTCCTTTGGATCTTAATTGATACTTGGAATCAAAATGAAATTCTGTCTAACAGTAGACACTGAAAAGGGTTTATCACAACAAGAAAACTTACATGTTCTCCTGCAGAAGAACAAGCTGGAAATAATTGTTGATGGTGCCACTCATATTTTGACAAGATTGTTACAAGCAATTACTTCTAGGAATTGAAATATTAAACCAATCAAATGTTTTGTTTCAAGAACTATTTTAATTCAATTTCCACTGTAAAGTTTCTTTAAATTCAGACGAAAAATGGTATATGTTTCGAAAATGAAAGACATTGCGTGAGAGACAATACTTGAGATAAATGAAATTGATGACATTGTATAGATTGAAATAGTCAGGGAATATTATTAATACAGTGGCAGAGTTATCCCCTGGACTTGCTTATTTCACTTTCCTGAAAGTCTATGAATTGGTACCATTTTAGTTGGAACCACAAAACGTAGTTGCATGCTACAATTATCTATAGTATAATAATAATATTCATAATACGTATGTATTCCATTACAACTCTCACCATTCCAATATCCTGGATCTGTATTAGTTGATACTGTAACCTGTCGAAATGGGCTACATTCTTAAACTGTTGTCAGTTTTATAAATATGGGAATAAATCATGTCTCCAACTAATACATGTATATTTTTTTTTGTTAATATTGTAAATTAATTTTGGTTATTCTATTAATAATATGAGTTTGATGAATAATCCTTGTTTGATGGACTGTATTAAATTTTTCAGCTTATGTCCAATTTTATATTATGATGATGATATCAATTTCAAAAGTAAGCAACTTAGCACACTCGCGGCTTCTATTCATATTTGCTGACACAATGTCCAACGACATGCAGGTAATCTGAAGTGCTGTAAATTAGTTGCAGTATTAGACCACACCTTCGCATCACTCGCCCTAGAATTTTCAGTATGTTATGAATTTTTAACCAACCGGATATGTCCATATGTTTGGAATTTGAAGTTTGCGTGTCGGGAGGTCTTGGGGGAAATAAAGACACTAGAAAGTGTTTCGACCGTATCAAATTAGATCTTATGAATAAAACACACAATAAAACTGATGAATAAAAATGACTCATTTTTTAGAAATTAGCACAACAAAAATCTACCTGATGTTTTATTGTGTTTTCAAAATGTTTTCATACTGCTGTTGATTCAGCAACATCCGAAGCCCTTCTTTACAGTGAAAAAGGCAGAGGCATCATCCCCAAAGTGGCAGCCGTGAAAACATTAAAACAAATGGAAACTTCCAACTGAATCCAAGATTCAACCGTCATTTTATACTCATCAAAATAGAAACCATCTATATAATTTATATAGTAAAGTTTTATTATGATTAATATATGTTTAAACATGTATATTTGATTCTCTGTGGAATACTGTTACTTCCAACAGATTAATGGTTTCATATTTCACTGCTCCGGGAATAATATATATTACTATTAATGTACTGTGTATGACGATATGTAAAGGAAATATCAAGGAGATTCTATACAATAATAGTATGCATTGAGGTGTGAATATTTGCATTTGAGGAAATTTTCCACATGAATTCAGCGTGATATTTATATTGCGTAAAAATCATTAGGTCTGCAGAAAAAATGATATCATTAAAATTCATTACATTTACATTTAAATTTCATCTTGCTTTTAATCTCATTAATACATTACCATCACATTAATATTATTCTTTATACATGGCAATAACATAACACAAATTTTTCAATATCAAAATATTAATGCGACTACTAACTAGCTTGCCATGGATTCAAACTTTTCAGGTTTTCTTTAATCATGTTTCGCTATGTACGTGTTGTCAAGTCGTTGATGTAGGAAAATTAACAATGGCATCGTCAAAGTTAAATATGTCTCTGCAGCTCGAGATCTAAAAAGAGTAGGCAAATTTTGAAACATAACATAATGGACGAATCGTCGTTCGCCCAATCGGAGCAGAGAATTAGTTGAAAGTAGAACATTCTTTACTCTTTCCTCATTTAATAAAGTACCTAATATCCCACCAATGTGACTTCTGTTCTGTTATCTGATAAAGTTAATGAGTTGCCATTATAACAACATTATATTGTAGTAAGTGTTCTTTTAGTTATCTATCACTGAAACTAATAAATAATTGTAATACTACATATATGAATAAACTAATAAACGGTCATAGTTATTGTCTTGTATTTGTAATGTCATTTCAATTTTGTGATTTCATACTTATTTTGATCAGGTTTAGTTTCACGAATTGGTTTTGATAATATTGAAATTCTGAGTAACACTGTTTTAATATCTTAACGTTCATGCGGATATCATTTTGTTGCGTTAACCTTGAGTAAGGCTGTGTACCCATTATATCACATTGACGTGTGTTGCTAGAAGTTTGTTTGCTGTGATCGGAATGGGTAACCACTTCTGTTAAGTCTTTGGACTTTTATTCACTTCGGACTTATGGACCTTTATCGGACTTTCAAAGTGGCTCTCTGTACCTTTCGAACACTCACTTGAACAATGTTAATTAGTAAGTAGTAAGTAGAAATATGTCACCATATACCACTACTACCAGTTTAATTTGAATGGTGTTTTTCCGATAACAGTGTGTTGTAACGGTGTCAATGATCTAGACGTGTTTCTTCTTGATTTCCCTCGATGGCTCCGTGCTATCAGAGGAATAACCGACGACTGTAATTTTACTGTCAATTGTTGGATTAATAGTAGACCTACTCTGTTTATGTATCGTAGTGCATTAAGTGTTGTATCTTCGTGTATTGAGTGTTAATTCCGTAATATTAATGTAGAAACATCAGGAAAACTAGACATTTTGTGATTTTTTTTCATGCTGCTTTCCAGTTGTGAAATAAACGCTGAGTTGGATATTCGTTGATTATATTTTTGATATAACATAACATTTCTCGATGTACAAAAGTTATAACAATTTCTTTTCTCTGATATTCCATGGTTAACGTATGAAATATGGAAAAGTGATTACAACAATAGTTAGAGATTTGTCATCAAGTGAGAGTAATATTATATTTATGGACATTTTGTGAGCCTGTTGTTAATGGCACAGGTACCGAGGTTCTAAGTAAGAACCGTTTTTGATTTTGATGTTTGTGGTACGTGTGTGATGTCTTGTTAGAGTTTCCTTTAACGCTTAGCAAATATATTTATACCTTACATGATTTGCCTTGTAAGTTAGTGTACATGTTATGCTGATTGACGTAGGTGCTTTAAACTGATGCATCTACAGACTCTGTATACTAGAGTAGAATAGTAGTTATAGATGAAATTACCTTTCCCTTGGCGTTGTAACGGATTACAGATGCTACAATAACAATATATTAGCATATAATATGAGACCGTGTAGAATATAACATTACTTCTTGAAATATGACGAGGCAAATAAAATTAGAAGCAGACTTTTGATTAAGACAAATGATAAGGGAGCGGTGGTATAAATCACATGGTTTTACGACTTATTACTCTAGCAGCTTACTAGATTGTCGTCTTATTGTTGGCACAGTGTGCATTACCCGTAGAGGTTAGTTTTTGGATTGCCTTAGACGCTTTGAATAACTTTTGAGATTAACTTATATGGAAATAGTGATTATATGAGATGGTATTGAGGATATCATTTAAATGAATTGGATCTTGTAAAGTTAATTGTGAATTCAGGTTAGATGCAAATAATCCTTTAATTTCCGGAGTAATCCTGTGGGTTTCCGAGTGGCTGAAAGCTATTTATACATCAATATCTTATGGAATGCTGCCTCGAACAGTTAATCTGGCGTTTATTCAGTTTCTGATTTGGACGACTTATTCAAGGCTATTAATTATTTTGTTATATACTTTGATTGCCGTAATTTTGTGATAATGTCTTGTGATAAATAACTTGGGATGTTCGAACTACGTTGGCTCTATGTAAGAGAAATAGTTCAATATCGCCAGAAACTTGCATATAAGCACAGAGTTTATTTCGTTAAGGAAACGATATATTTTTGCAACAAAAATGAATCTCGTTTGAAATAAGCAACATTGTTCTCAAAACCAAGTATTATCTTGTTTTTGATAAATATATTTTTTCTGTAGCATTATATTGTGGTTGAAAAGTGTATATTCTACGTATTCAGTAAATTAAGTCTAAAAGATATCAACTCGGTGAAAATCAATTATTTTGTCAGAAATGTGTCGTGTCAACAAGAATAAATAGGAATTGTAGCCTGAAAATTGATTTCCAAAAATTGGTTATCAAACTTAGTAATCCAAATAAAAGATTAGTTAGCACTGGATGTATATTTCTCTTGGAATTTTAGCATTATCCAATCAGCAATTATTAATATATCTTTGTACTGTATTGCTTATTGTAAAAGGCTAAAGGAAAGTCATTCAATAAAAGTTAATTGTGATTATTAGTGCATTAAAGTTAACTATTGTGATATAATTGTTTCGTGATGTTCTTTATAGATTTCCATACATGATAATAATAATAATTTCTGATCGTGAAAAACATATCTTGACTGTTGTTGGATGATTTAAGAAATATATCTCCTGTTCGAGATCATAAATAAAATCAGTTGTGATATGGTATCTAATTGTGATATTTTGCGATAATAAAGGATATTTGGTCAAAATGAATTCAGCAACAACAGTGAATATAAAAACTTCCGGTGATGGCCGAAAGAAACATCAAGTCGACCTTGAGGTAGGTAAAATAATCATATCATCAAGATCTACATTCAATATGAATTCGAATGGGTAGGATTTCCAACATTTCAGCTCTTTCTGCAATTTATAATGAGAAGGGAAAGGCAGTTTTTCCACGGTATAAATCCAGCTTATATTTCCAATGCATGGCGAAAGAAAGAGTACTTAAAAGATGCTATATTCCAATTGATGCCAATCTTCCAAGTGGTTTCTCAAGACTTCGGTTACTCAGTCTAAATTAGTTTGCTTATATAATGTATTTTTAGTCTTTGCCAGTTGTTGTATAGTTGCTTTTTATTATTATAAACTGATAACGTAAAACTGAATACTTTAGAACTTAAATACAATTTGCCATTATACATAGTATATACTAGTTGTCTTGTATAATGACTATAGTATAAGTATGTCAAATACCATTTTTTCGATTGCATACCAGATGCACCCTAATGGTGTTTACAAGTAATGTGTAATAGCTTTAGGTGACTTTTTCTCAGTTATTACCAATTCGTTCAATTTATTGAATGTTGCTCAATGAAAAGTAACTGAACAGTTTACTCACAATTCCCCCAAACTCTAAGCAAACTGCTGGGCAACATTACCGGTATTCGATTGTCAATCAAAGCTTTACAGACGGTCTAGTTAAGATCTCAGCCAAAAAATGAATTAAAGAGGACAGTCGACAGAATGAATTTGCTCTTTTACTACTTCTTGGGGAAAAATTTTAGGAAATCGCTGGTAGTTGCTGGAACTCTAAGGGTTATTAACATAATTTGTAACACAGGCTCTAAGTTTATGACTGTCACAAATTATGTATGGACATTATTACGCTTGTGTCATCCTGTTGCAAAATCCACTAAGTATTTTCTTGGAACGGTATAAAATCTTAATAATGATACAAGCCAATTATTTAAAATTTACAGAAAAACCAGTAAAAGATTTAGTTAATTACCTTAATTTCATTTCTATCCAAATTTTACAGGACAAATAAAAACATTGATTTATTTCCAATTCTACTTTTTCTTTATAAGAGCTAATGTGACAGCGTAATGATACAGGTCAACAGGTCAGCGGGTAATTCTGAAATAGTACATGATAATACTACATGTAAAATAAGAATATAATAATTCCAATTCATGGAATGACGTTGCCCCCAGAATCTTTGTTTGTATACAAACATGTAAGTCTCAACTTTCGACCGATTAATTATAAGTGTCATGTTGCAAACTCTGCAGATCAAAACTGTATCAAGTTCAAGACTCGGATAAAAGAGCTTACAGCTTATAGGTCAAGGAACAATGTCCTTGTCTTTTCGGCCATTAGAGTCATTGACTCTTTTGTGGGTTATAAATAATATTCAAATATTAGCATATAAGCTATGTAGACAAAACGAACTAGATTTCATAAATAAAAGTGAACATAAGAATTAGTATAAGAAAACTGGGTAATGACCTATAAGTAATGTTGATACATTTGTATTTGTCTGATTACGACATCTTCATTTGTTGTTGGCCATTTATCGTATAACCAGACATGTTATGACATTTTAGAAGCTATACATTACTATTACCTCTCTTTGTAATAAACACTTTTTACGTAGCATATGCCATCATTTAATTCCATCTTTGTTTTGTTCCACAAATCTCTGCGGTAAGTGATTGAGCATACGTCACATATAGATCAGATAAAACGACCCTTACCATTTAGATTCCAATTATTCATACCAAAGTATAACTCAACTAAATTGAATTATAAATGAGCGGGTTTGTTAGCTTTAATTGAACTTTCAATAGGCGAGGATTTAAAACTTTAGCCCGAGGGACGGTTAAATTCAATTAGCTTAACACACGCATTAAATATACATGATTTTCTAGTACTACGTAGAGTCCAGAAACTAACTGAACTCAATAAAACTTCATTACTTGTTGAGAAGACATTGACGAAATCATAGTTACTGATTAAAATGAATGAATTAGGTGAGATCAGGTTGACTTGAGATTCCAAGCAGATTGAATTAATCCAACGTTTGAAAAGCTTTTCCCAGAGGGTACCTGTTATCCAGTTATTCAAGAATTCTGCCAATATATGAACCTTACATTGTCCTTGATTAATTTTAATTCTGAACTAATATTTCATACTCTTTTGTGTTCTGAAATGAAATTGTATGCTTTTGTCTCATCTGAAACAATATTCTCCCGTATGTTACCTGTTGATATCATGCTATTACGAACAGTGTCTAATATCCTGACTGCAACCCGGCTCTTTTCTTGTAAAACGAAAATGTGTAAATACAGATACATGACAATAGCCCAATGAGTCAAGATATTAGCTCGTAATAGTTTGAAATTGTAAAAATGAACAAAACTTCGATAGTGCCACCTCGAGCACGACTTGTCGGGCTAAGTTGTTGTCATTCAACACCTAAGTTCGCGTTGAACCGAATCCCTACCATACAATCGAACACAGCTTGTTATAGTTCATTCAACATCCACCGATCTTTTCACAAAAATTGCCTATTCACGCTATTATGAATTCCGCATCATACTAAATATATATCAGCAGATTCAGTCCATTTATTTAAAATGTTGCTTTATTTGATATTGTCCCATATGTTCTATTGTTTCAGATAGTATATCTACAATAATTGCCGTACTAACATTAAATGAAACAGATTAATATATTGACAAAACCGATGTCTTTATCTTTTAAAGTAATAGCTCCCTCAAAATAAAATGAGCATTTTAGAATGGGCAAATGGTCAATCTGAAAAAGTGAAGATGAAATATCAATTCGTTTATGTGTAACTCAACTTGTCATCTTTGACATAGATTGAAGTAACGCACAGAAAAAACAAGATACAAGAAATTTTGATCAATATCGGTTATCGGTATGGGAATCTACAGCTCCAGCTTGGATCATTCCAAATCCTATCTTTATTAGTGACATATTGTTTCTTGTCCAAATATCGTTGTCTAAAAGTTTGGGATTTCAAGTGATATTATTGTAAGCTCAATGCACAATGTACATATTTTGTGAAAAAATGTAGACTGAAATCAATATTTCATTGTTGTACCATGATAGATATTAATGTTTTAATGATAAAATAACTGGTATATTATTTATTTATCATTACTGTTAACAATAGTCTAATAAATAATATAGTTACAATTATTATAATAGTTACTGTAGATAGAAATATAGATAATAAAACATATCATCCACTTCGTATAGATGAAATTGATAATCAAATAGAAGAGAGGAAACTTTAATTAACTAGTTTCCAAACTGAGGTATCAGTAACCTATGTACTCTCCCATAAAGAGTGGTGCCAGAATTCAAACCAACGTTTCTTTCTTTCTTTTTTTTTATAGTAGCGTTTTTCTATTTTCATTCAAAGTGTCCAGAGATAGTGGAAAATATAGAAATGTTCATTTCATTTGGCTAAGAGGAACGTACAAATATGAAATTAAGTTAAGCAATGTCTGAGGCAATGTTTGTAGAAACAATTTCGTTTGATTATTGAGTTTTTAATGTTCCATTGTTTACATCATTTTACTTTCATTGATTCCTGTCTTTGATTGAATTACCAGGAACCATGAATAATTGAAACTAGAATAATGTATGTCCCTGTTTATAAACGATTCTATAGACAACGGAATCGGGTCAGTGATTAACGAGGTGACAAGCAAGTTCATTGGAAGGAGTACATAAAATACCATCGAGTCCGGTTTCTGATTGAAGGGATATGACTTCAAGACTAAATGAAACCAGATTTATTTTGAATAACATGTTTACGTCCTACTTTTTGGACCGGACTGTTTATGAAATAACATACATCAAATATTGCACAAACATGTTCAATACATCCACAACATCAATATCAACAAAGCAGATTATAAGGTAACAGTGATTGGAAAGAAATTTCAGGAAAGGGTGTCTTAGGCCTGATGTGACAAAGCACATTTCGCGATTAGGGAATTACAGGAACTACAGACGTTAGACTGAAAATCGGAAGGGTGCAAATGGATTCTCTCTGTGTCCTCGATACACAGTCCTCGATACACATACATGCTATAGAAAACCTCTTTACAATCCTTTTAAAAAATCTGGATAATTTTATTTTTTTAATATTTGTGTTTAATGAGCTTTCCCATACTGCTAAAAACAGCAAACATCATTATCTATAGGGCGCACCTGAAAGATGGGTCACGTTGTATCCTCTCTTCTCTGTTGTATTATAATATAAAAATGGGACTTATTACAATATACCCGGATCGTGGCATTAATCAAAGTACTGAATTCGTACTGAAACTGTTTCAAGGTCTTTTAAAGTAGAGAGTTTTTCCAATTCGTTTCATTTGCACCAGATAAAACAGACTTAACTAGGTCCTGTTCTCAGTCAATTGAATGCATTTAATGATTGGGAGAATATTTGAAATATGTATGTTTAATGTCATATGTGAAGTTGTTAAAAGGTTTGTTAATAATTTACGTGTAAGTGTGGATCTATTTTCAAACACAATAGATCATTGATGAAATTATATTCGCCGTCGTTTGATATAAGTCCGAGATTTATCTCATGCGAATGATTCTTTTTGGATAAATCATTCACTGTAACTAGCCAGTGTGTGTGTTTATTTACCAGATATAGTTTTCTAATATCATCACAGATAAAATTAATCAGAGAAATAGTTAGTCGCCTTTGAAGGTAAGAGAAATGTAAAACTGTATCCTTCGAAGTGCGCCTTAAGATAGTTTAGATCGGTAAAAAAGGGAAAAACAAACATTTAGATAAAAGCTTTTATCTTGCCCTGGTTCTTTATTTCATATTTGAAGCTTTGACCTTATAGCAAGCTATAACATACACACTATTCACGACGTCCCTTTTATAATGTCTATAAAAATCCACATATAGACATAAATAAATTTAGAGAAATTGAGTTGTCCCATAGGATAGACAGTTAAAGTCTTTAATCACGTTCTACAAATTTATCAAGTCAATTGAATTTCCATTTTGATCGTGGTTAACCTTTCCCGCCATTTATTACTTCAGAACAATTTGTATGTCTGCTTACCAAGGCTCAATTTGGCGCGAATCAAACAACGTAAGTGAAAAGACTTATTGAGTATGTCAGACGTGAAGCGTGAAGAATGGCATAAGATCACAGAAAAGACTGTTAGTAAATATTAGTTCTTGAATTAGTGGGAAAGGCTCGTGGCTTTATTCTCTTATTTACGTTCTGAAGTGTCGAGCACTTAATTTCATAGTCTCCAGACGATAGAATATGAGACCATAGATTCGTTTCTATTCATGTTGGACCACTTCCAAATTTCCCCTCTCTTAACCTACGGGAATATAGACTTAATGAAAATAAAGTGCTAATAAAAAAGCATGTTTGTGAAAAACAGAACCATCGACTACAACCAATGTTCAATTTACAAAATAGAATCTTTGGTTCCAATAACAAGGGTTACTTGCTAGAAATTTTAATACTTTCATATTCATGCCTGTGTATTTCTGCTCACAGTTTACCATAACTAGAGCATGAAGTTTACGTCCTTATGGACATTTATGTTCATGTTTAGGTTCATCTTAATAAATATCATGATAGCTAAGATCCTTGAGCGGACCAGACATATGGAAGTGATATTTCCAAACCCTTTGACACCCCTACCACGTAACCACGTCAACCAGATCAACCAAACAAAATGGCACCAGCGCCGACTGTGATACTGCAAATATTATAGATCTTATATAGAATCTTTTGAATTTGAAGAGATAATCGGTGAAATTTATGTGTCAAACATAAAGATGTTCAGTTTGTCTGCCATTCAGATGATATTGACGTAAGTGATTTTTCTCTGAATTCAATATTTTTGGTCCAGTCTATGAAAGTTTATCATCGATCATTCTATCAATATGTATTGTATAGCACAAATATTCATTTCCGGTCGGATGGGTTGGCACTGATGGGTGTTCACAATGTATAGGTAGTGCTTAGTCGTAGCTTAATAGTTATTTATCTCATCTATCTTGACAAAATTTAACTCTTTACACACTGCCCATCTTCATTAACCCATTAATATTATGACGTAAAATGCCATTTCTTTACAAAATGTCCGCGACGGGTAAATACATAAGCCATTAGTTACTAACAAAACTTAATCACTTATTGATGAAAATATGAAAACAATATGAGAAACCGGAAATGACCTATCTGAGGTAAATCAAAATATTATTTCTGTCGGAAATTGGTTAGGAAATCCAACCTAGGAGAATAATCTTTTTATTGAGCTGATACAGAATACTCTTTATAAATTTGTTTCATTGTAGACTTAACCCGTGGACTATTTGTTGGTTGTACTGTATGATAAACAAAAATTCTTCTTTCCTTGTATTAAATATAGTAAGAATAGCACTAATAGTAGTAATATAGATAGGCCTATTCGATATCTTAACATAAGCCTCTCATATTCTAACAATGTTGATGATTGGTGAGAATGGTATTCATATATTTCTAGGGTTTAAGTAGTTATTCTCCAGTTTGACAATACCAAAGAGCTTTGTATAAGTAGTTATTCTCCAGTTTGACAATACCAAAGAGCTTTGTATAAGTAGTTAATCTTCAGTTTGACAATACCAAAGAGCTTTGTATAAGTAGTTAATCTTCAGTTTGACAATACCAAAGAGCTTTGTATAAGTAGTTAATCTTCAGTTTGACAATATCAAAGAGCTTTGTATAAGTAGTTAATCTTCAGTTTAACAATATGACAAGGATCTATGTATGAGTAGCTATCCCCAAGTTTGACAATTCCTGGGATATATATAAGTAGTTATCCTTATGACAATATCAAGGATCTATTAAGTATGTAGCTATTCCAAAGTTTTACAATACCAAGGAGGTTTGTTTAAGTAGTTATTCCCAAGTTTGACAATTCCGGG
Source organism: Lottia gigantea (assembly GCF_000327385.1). NCBI lineage: Eukaryota > Metazoa > Mollusca > Gastropoda > Lottiidae > Lottia > Lottia gigantea. The sequence continues at coordinate 270,739 of NW_008708171.1, read as the reverse complement.
AATATATACACTGTTTATAAGTAGCTAATCCCCAGTTTGACAATACCACAGTACTATGTATCAGTAGCTATTCCCAAGTTTGACAATATTAAAGATGTAAAGGCAGCTATTCTTTAGTTTTACAATACAAGCACTTTAAGTACAAGTATAGTTATTACCCATCTGGACAATACCACGGCTCTATAATTATGTAAGTAGCTATTCCCAAATTTGACAATGCCAAGGATCTATGTGTAAGTATCTATTCCCAAATTTGACAATGCCAGGGATCTATGTGTAAGTAGTCAATTCCCAGTTTGACAATACCAAGGATTTATGTATAAGTAGTCATTCCTAAGTTTTAAAATATTAAGGATCTATGTGTAAGTAATTCAGCCTTCACACCCCTGGAGCAAACCCCCGAACCTTCCACACCCCCCAAAATTTGTTTCATCATTTCCAGCATGTGATGATGTGAGGTGCTCTCTCAATTAAAATAAATTCTTCTCCTACAACACCATAGTCCCACACCCCCCGGGGGGTGAAAACACCCCAGGTTTGGAACTGGGGAAGTAGATAATCCAAAATTTGAAAATACCAAGGATCTATGCATTATTGTTTATGACCAAGTTTGACATTAGCATTACTCTTAGTGTAAGTTGTTTACTGCCGCGTTTTACCAACGCCCTATGGATAATCACCAGTCTTCAACGGATGATCTGACAATAGCCTAACACCTACAACAATCGCTTTTGTGTAATTAGTATTCATATATTCAGATTAATTCTACAATGAAACACATCCAGTCTATAATTAGAACTTCATTTTATTCAGATTCCTGGTTATTTCATTAGAACGATCGCTTCCATAAGTTGCATCCCTTATTCACCCAATACGATGTGTGGTGGTCAATTGCTTAGTGGAGATTAAGAATCTTTTTAAATTTATTTATTTATTTATTTATTTATTTATTTACGTCTCACCAATTTGTACAATATTTAATTAATACAAATTGCACAAATAGCCATTCTATAAAAGAATTATGATTGACGGTTCAAATATCACAGTAATTAAAATCAATATACTAAAGGGCTAAAATATAAATTAACATATAAACAGTAAAAATAAATAAAATATTTAACTAGAAATATACAAACATTGTTTTCTTACATTAAGAATATCATAGCAGGCTTTGGCGCTTTTATTCACAACTTTACTATCAGACAGAATAATAGACATTTTATCAAGATAAGGTAATAAATTAAAAGCGTATATATTATTAATATAAAGAAATAGTTCCGAGCGTATATGTTCATATAATGGCAATGCTGTTCGTCTTCAATACACATGAGAAACAGAATCGGTTTTCTAATAACAGACCTTCATACCTACCAGTTTCAGTTTTAAGTGGGGCTACGCCAATTCTAGATTTAGCCAGAGCCAGGGCTGGGGTAATGTTATACAAAACATATGGTTCCAATCCATACTCGTGCTTAAATTGTCTGTAAGTACGTAGCTTATTTCGTCCATTCCCGCGCTTTGCATTGTTACGTTGGAGATCATTGTTTCATCTTTCAAAATATCTAATAGCATTACATTTAAATATATCGTATGCTAAAAAAAATATAGTTTAACAAACGACCTTCCGATAATTCTTTACTAAATATATCCCATATACCTATTTCATTTAAATATTTCTTAATTCTGTTCGGCCAGTTGTTATACTTAGAGTGCTTGGCATCCGCTCATTTAAAAATCCTTTTACTGATATAATCATCGGACATATTTTGTAATCTACAATACTGCCTTATTACAACAGACCATTGTCTAATGTGTATTGGTACCCAACCCATATCTCCATTCACGGCCGTGTTTGGAGCATATTCGCCTACGCCTAGGAAATATCTACAGTCATGCTCTATGCTGAACTGCTCCTATACAACTAAATTCTTTATCTCCCCAAATAGCGGCACCGTAGCTTATCACTGGATACACTAGGCTGTCATAAAGCTTAGTAAAAGTACTGTATGGTAAACCTCTGAAACCTTTTGTCTTAGCTATTAGTAAACCTAGACCTCTTGAGGCCGCCTTAGAAACATGTTACGTCATCTTATTATCTTATAAAATTCTGTCAGCAACATACCAAGATATATGTAACTATCGACTATCTCTAAATTGGCATTACCACATGTGAATAAATGACATGTTTTTAATATAGAAGGGGTGCGGAAGTGAATGATTTTTGATTTACTTATATTAATTAACATATATCATTATTGTCAGACCATTTACTGAGAGCATTTAAAAGTAGTTGCAGATCATTTTCGCTTTCTGCTAAGACTAAATGATCTGCGTATAACTAACTACAAAGTTTTTCACCATCAATATCAATTCCTACTTCCAGAGCATTCAAAATTTCAATAATATCATTAATGTACATATTAAATAGAAGGGGAGATAATATACAGCCCTGTTTACGACCACATCTAATCTCAAACCAATCCGTAGTGACACCGTTCAACCGGACACAGCTTTTTACATGTTATAAATTGATTTAACGGCACTAAGGGATACGACCATTAATTCCACGTGATTGCAATTTAGAGAAGGGGATATTTCTCGAAGCTCTGTCGTAGGCCTGCTTAAAATCTATAAATGCTGCATATGTAGGCAATTTCATTTTCTTTCTAGTTTCTACTATTGTGGTCAGGGGTAAGATGTGATCAATGGTGTTCCGAGCCTTGCGGAAACCATTTTGGTTATCATGAACATAGTTAATTTCATTTACATATTTTGTTAAATGTTCGTTCAGAATAGAACAATACAACTTATAATTTGATGGTGCGAGTGTAATACCTCTATATCCAAGTGGCTCGCGTGGGTCCTTTGTGGGTTTTGGAATAGGATTTATAATCCCAAGCTTCCAAATATTAGGTACTGAACTGTTTTTAAAACAAACGTTAAATAGATTTAACAACACACTGGCGACAGAGGAGTTCTTTAACACTTCAAGTGGTATCTCGTCGTAACCTGCAGCTTTGCCCATTTTCGCCCTATTTAGCGCAAACACTACTTCAGCGAGAGTTATGTCAGTTCAATAATTCAAATGATATATTGTCGTCTTGTGATGGTAAGTCATTAACATAAGCTGGCTGATCACCTGACAACTGTTGATTACATGGGTTTAACAACCCACTGAAATCATCTTTCCATTTCTGTAGCACATCATTGAGATCCTGACTGACCTCGCCGCTCGATTTTACTATTTCTATAGGTATATTAAAACGTTTTGTCCCAACACCAGTTTTTCCGATACCTCTCCAAAAATCGAAGGAACTTGTAAGTGTCATTTCCTCTATTTCTGATTGTAATGACTTTCTTTTACACTTTTGCACTTCTCTATCGAATGTTTTTCGTTTCGTTTTATAATCTATCCACAAATTAGAAGTGCGATTCCGTTTACTTTTAAGCCATAGTTTTTCAGCAGCACAAAGTTCGTTCCGGCGTTCCCCCAGGTTATCATTCCGCCATGGTTTCTGTATTCGTCGCCTTTTGTTATCATTAGTTGTCAATAGAACTGTTTTACGTCCATTTCACCTCGTATTATTGTAACGAATTCAGATTACCTATCATCGAGAGCTTTTGGTTCAGCGAATTTAGTTCCAATTCACGTATCTTATCTGAAAGCATTTCCAAGTCTTCGTTGTGTTTCAGTGTTAACATTTTTTAAATTATACTTAGTCTTGTAAACATTGATATTATTATTGTTCGTTTCATTCTTACTGGTAACTTTCACATTCATATTCCAAGAAATAAGAGAATGGTCTGGGATTTTCGTACTAGAGTCCAAGAGGTCTTCACATCTTGATTGTTGAATCAACTCAGAAGATTTCCATACATAAAAATTTGAAAATTCAGACAGATTTTCATATGGCATAATTGTATAGTCAACAACAGAACGTCCGATATTAGATATATAGGTAAACTCGTTATCAACATTGTTTCTCCCATTTAGCATACATGCAGCAGTTTACATTAATCATAAAATCACACAATATATCTCCATATTTGTTTGATTTGAAATCGACAACATCCCTATTAGGTAAAGAATCAACTCCAGCAATAAAATCATCATTACTTCCACATCTCGCATTAAAATCCCCACAAATGAATAAAGGGCCAACATCTTGATAAATATAAACTTGAGATAGTAAGGTATCAAAAACCGCATCAACACCTATTTGCCTAGATGAGTTTTCAGGGGGCAAATAAGCTACGCACACTAAAAATTGAAAGTCACCAAACTTCTGTTTAAATTTCATCCAAAGAATTCCTTTAAGTCATCGTAACCTCAAACTCTGTTTCTATAGTCGTTTTGTATAATAGTCCAACACCACCTGACCCAACCTTTGCATTTTTATGAAGGTTAGATATATTATGCCCTATCCAATTAAATCCGCTAAGTTCTATCACATTATGACCTGTAGTGTTTCGCCAATTCCTAAAATATCCAGACCTAAAACGTGGCACATGCAACTGTACGTAGTATATGATTACTTGATAAAATGTCTGAATTCCACCCTCTGACGTTCCAAAACCCGCATTTCATCTATTGTCGCGTCCCATTATCGAATCGATC
>NW_008708171.1:129681-266071 GCF_000327385.1 Lottia gigantea | reverse complement strand
GCCCAAATGGGAGGTGAGTTTCTAGTTACAATCCTTCCCCTACTCACCATTAACCTTTCACTCTTGCCGATCGCTTTCACTAAAGTCATCGTGTTGTATAAAAACATTGAAGTACTGCCTAGAGTTTATTAATGTCCTCTTATTTTTCATCAATGCCATTTTTTGTTCCACACTTTCCAAAGTAGCAATCACAACGCCAGGTTTGTCGCTTCCAGATTTCTTTCGTTCAGCTCGAACAAGTTTAACATCATTTTGGAATCCGTCAAGTATCAACCTATTAACTTTGTTCAATGTCTGATCACCAGTCTCATTATCACTCACCCAAAGATTTCGTATTACAATATTTTGACTTCTGCTCACATTTTCACCTGAGTTTTCAATCCACCTTTGTGTTTCCTTAATTTCGTTTTGCATCGATTTAAGTTCACTTAGGTGCAGGATCTGAGTTTAGCGCATAAAATAGCAAAATTCAGATATATCTTCATTTTGATCGTGATCAATTTAAAACAGTTTAAAATAACTTTACCCACTCGGTGTGTACTATGTCCTTATATACTGTGTTAAAATAATGTAAAAATCCTCTGAATTTCACTAAAAACTACTAAAATAAATTGACATTTCACAGAGCAAAATTTTGCGACTTGTCGTATGTCACGTGACAGGTCTTGATATGTATTGCCTTGTTTTGTATTACCACATTTGAAGGTGTTTTTCATGAGGAAATGTTTAAGCCTACTGATAAATGTTTTATTACTTTTATATATTTCACACGACAGCGTTAATGCAGCTTGAAGAGTTTGAGCAGATAAAACGGAGTGGGTTTCTTTAATGGCCCTGTCACACCTTGACGATTTAGCTAGCGCCATTAAAACGCTGGTATAATTGAACAATTGACTTATCTTTTGTGTCTTATTTTTGACGTATACCTAGCGTATTGACAACGAATTGCACTTATACAGAATGTAGTATAAACTTAAAAGATTTAAAGACAGCTTATACTAACGATTGTGATATACCACTACCTTTTCCCCTTAAGATGATATCACACCATGATGTTTTGGCTTGCACATGCCAACGTTTGACGAATACGTTTGCATATGTTGAATAAGTACATTGCTCATCGAAATTTTTTGTGTATACACTGAGCATTGAGCTGGCTTTAAACCTATGCTAAACATATCTTGAACGATCGCAGAACTTACTAAACGTGTGCCTAACTTACAGCTACCGTATAATGGCGTATAGTGCAGTGTTTAGGGGTATAACATAATCATACACATTAAGTAAAATACGCCTTCGTACGTCATTGGAAATAGGTATAGGTTCAAATAAGTTTTGAGTATGGCAGCATACGTCGAAAATTTTGTTCAAGTAAGATGTGTGTATTCGTTCTTCTCTTACTACGACGTATACCAACGTGTTTCAACGTTTTTTAGCTTATGCATAACTTACTCATTATATATTCGACGTACAATAGCGCATTCGACAAATTTTGGGTATGCTTGGTATACGCTATCCTTAATCGTTAATTTGTGACATGGCCATATACAAATGATGCGCTTTATAACAATAATCAGTTCTGTTTTTCATAAAATATATTGCATAGTGACAATTCTAAGAGGCCATATTTTTTATATACACATCGGACAATATTACCAATGTTCAGTATTAAACGGTTACGATTATTGTAAAGTTCAGATGTTTCAGACATCGACTCTGGTCTATGTGGTAACTGTATTGTTCATATTACACTAAGAACTTCTTATGGTTGAAAGCATAATGAAGAATCTGTATTTTGACACCCACAACACGACTTAAGTTATATTTAAATATAAATCAACAAGGATTGGAGTTTAAGTCGATTAAATCTAATTTGATATTTAGATTTAGATAATGTCCAGCGTGTTTGATTCCAAATGTCTCAAGAACTGTGATTTAATCCAACGCAGTTCATTTAGTCACAAATTAAGCTGGCAGTAATGTCGCCCATTTCTTTTGAGCTATTACTGAAGCTGAGGCTCTCTTCTTTACATCCTATAAGTATGTATTGGCAGAATAAGGTGCTCCTTATGACATCGACCAATCAAATTGGGTTAGATCTAAATGACAATAGATAGATACTTTCTCTGAGCAAATTCAAAGTGTTTTTGGCATTTGTTTAAAGGGACATTCCGCTTTTTGTAAAATGTTTCCATATTCAAAAACTTTGAGCAAATAAAATTTTCGGCCTACACAAAAAGCGGAATGTCCCTTTAAAGAACATTTCGAACTTTACAAACGTCGTCCTGTGATGTTAATTGCTCTGTGTTCGTAATCGCCATTTTTCTAAATAAAATATTCTATCTTTATTTGAATTCGTAGGAATGGCTTCTTTAAAATGGTTTCTTTAAAACTCTTTTCTATATTTGGTAAAGCCACCGGCCTTGAGAAAATTCCACCCAGGGCTTTCTTAACCTCTAAAACCAATCAGGATAATTGAAGTCTGATTTTATTCAGCGTGCAGTTCTCTAAGCTTAGCTGGCGGTTAAATTGCTATGAACTTAGGAAAAATACAGAAATTAATTCTACGAGTGATTTTGCGTTCTTTAAGTCTTTTTATATTGTACAAACGATTGCAATAAATTCATTGCACTAAACTGAAATGGAGTTATTCCAGCAATTTGTTCCTATAAATCTTAAGAAGCATTAAAAGCATAATATATAACCGGACATGCGTTTCCACAAAATCTGGAAACTGGTGTTAACTGCTCAGATTTCCTGAGATGGTTTCACACATAAAGATAATACTGAAGATTTTATGACGCCTAAAAATACAAATAGCCATGTAAAAGGCCATTACTATCTTGAAGAGTATGGATATCTGAACTGAGTACTGTATTTTGATAGGAAACTGTGCCTTTAATTAAAGATTTGTATTGTCTGATCCCAATAAGGAGGGTTTAGGACGAGCATGCTGGTAGAAGGATAAAATCACGTTTTGATACAAATTCTGGCTAGTGTAGAACATAGCTTATTCTGTAATTGAATGACATTTAAATCAGCTATCGACCTTATGGTTCTCTATGTATAAGTATATTGGCAATTAAGCTTGGATCGTCTTCAAGATACAACTAAGTTTTCTGTATTGATTTCCTAATATGTAGACACTTACAGATAGGCCAATGATTCTGTTGGTAGACAATACAGTTTTAGATCACGGGGCCGTGTTCAATTTATCAGCTATAAGTAAGAAATTCAATTCCAAAAAAGGTTAAGAGCTTTAGTGAAAATTCGATTAATCATTCAACCAATTTACGTTTGGTCAAGATAGACAATGAGACATATCAAAATCAGTTGACATGGAAGCATCAACATTTTCCAATTTAAATGCTGTCATTTTCAGAAAGAAAAGCAAGCGGTTGGTCGGATGTTATCACGTACAAAAAATGACGGAAGTTTGGAAATTTCTTTTTGAACAAATTGTATATATTATATAAGAAGGTGTGAAATTGTACACATATCATAGTAAGAAAAGAGAAACTTAACAATATATTTAAAAGGATAACCAACTTGGTTGAAACTCCAGCAGTTAAGCTGTTAGACTGTGACTTCACTCAAAGGATGCTTTCTAGCAAAGTAAGTGAACTCTATAAACAGTGCGAGTTAATAAAATGTTTGAAAATGTAAGACTACAATAGATTGGTGATCAATACAAATTAATCCAATCCCGAAAACTAATAGGTTAAATAATTTTTCGGGATTAATATTCAAATAATGACATTGCATGATACATTTTATCCACAATATATCCATCAACTCCGATACCCAAGGGCCAGTCCCTGTTGACCGTTGGAAGCCGCAGCCATGTTTTATGTTTTCGACTAATGCTTAATTTGCGATAAATTATATGAAATTGTATGAAACCTCTGCTGGGTGTTATAAGCATCTATTCTAAATTGTGCACCTCCTAGCTTTATTCAATAATCAACATTTAAGTGATTTATTTTTTGAAAACTAATATTTCCAAAACACAATGTTTACTCTCCTTTATTTCCGACTTTATTATGAAAACTTCACGAAGCTGTCGTGGTATATTTGAGTGAAGTCACAGTCTAGCAGCTTAACTGCTGGAGTTTCAGTCAAGTTGGTCACAGTTATAACAACGACTTGATTACAGGTCTAGTGCCAATCGTTATCAATTTTCATTACTTTATTGTTGAAACACATCTTTGTTTACTTGATATAATAATAAATTAAATATTTCTATTGTAGGTAAGTAACACACATGAAGAAGAAGATCAGTGAGTTAAATTTTATACATTTACAGATTAAACCAGCAGAAAATGCGACAACAGTTTATAAAAAAACCACCTTTGTAAGGCCAAATTTTATTATAAAGGTTTGAATATATGAAACACATCCTTTATTTACCAGAATATAAATCATATCACAAACACATCGGACTAAAATGAGAGACACATTTATTATATTTGAACATTTTATAAAATGTCACATTTATTTAACATTTAATTATCTCTGTTTTTATAATACATTTTGCATGATAATTACATTAAAATGGGATAAATTTTGCATCTTAAAGTGCGGGCACACGAGCAGTCTTGGTCGGAGATTTTTGTCTCCGACTCGAATCTTGAGTAAAATCTCGCGTGTGCCCGCGCTTCCACGACAACAGACAAAAATCTCTAACCAAGCCCTAACCAAGCCCGCACCTTTAGTTAAAACATATAGACTATATTAGAACATCGAATTTGATTAGATTATTATGTTAGAGACAGACGTTTCGTCTTTGTTCTTTAAATATTCCTTTATACATCAATACTTCTTCAATAAGTTCAATCTGGATTACATTTATTCAGTAAGTTAAAATATCGGTAATTTTATAGATCTAGACGGTCAATATGTTCACCATTCCTTTTTTTATCTTCAAGATCTTTACAGCAAATCAACCAGAAATTCAATTACTCCCATGAATCAAAATTGCTTAGCTTCAAGTAATGCATCTTGTTAAGCGTCAAAGGTGATTAAAATAAGACTTACTAGCTTTTGCTTCTAATGCAATTACAGGTCTTAATCATTTATTCATTTCATATAATAAATTGGTGTTGCGGGGGTCATTTTTAATATCTCTGGGGACGATCACAGAATAAGTTGGTTATGTATCTTGCCAACCTATGGTAGAAATTGGGTAATAAAACCGTTGTGAGTGGTGCAACTAAATGGAGAGGGACGAAACACTGTACCACTTCCTTTTCAATTTTTCGCAACATCCACTGTAAAATATGCCCATATAAAATCTTATACCATCATAGTTTTATGTTTGGTATGTCAGACAACATTCTGCATCTGACGCTCATGTCCTTCTTCCGAGAATGTAATCTCTTATCCACTAAATTAATTTAATATTCCAAAAAGGGTTACTACAAATAAGTATAAAAAGATGTGGTACTTGATTTCGTTATTTTGTCAGAACAGTCTGGAACGTTAATTCCTATTCCTATTTACAATATTGAATATTATAAGCTGTTGAAAATAAATGGCATGAGTTATTACCGGAATAGCTGGTTTAGAGAGCTCACCAAGGAGTGATAACGGGTTTTATTTAATGATAAATATCCACTTGAAACCACATTAAGAGAAATTCGATCAGGAAACGTGCACCGGGGAATCGATTTTCCAAGAGAATTTAGAGACAGACAAACACCAGTCGAGAATAAATAGATTTGTTACAGGAAGCTGATACACTTTATATGAGATAAAAAGCATTAAGCATGATTTTCCTTACAAATTGCTGAATGATGTAGCTAAAGTGACTTAATCACGAAATAACTTTGATTTTCTTTTCAGTGTATGAAGAATGCTCAAATTTATAGTAAACCAAAGGGATTCATTCACATCCGAGTACATTCAAAACATTGTCCAGTCTATTTCGTACGTAAATACTATTAGAAAATATACATGTTAGACTTATTATATTGTGCTACTACTACCATTACTTCCTAAAATTATAGTGTACTACTCGTTTTTGTGTTTTGACGATCAAAAACATTTTGTATGTAATGATAATAATATTAGTTAGTTGATTAGAGAATTACGATCACATGAAGATTGGGGCTATTATTCTAAGGGGCTTCTTTAGCCCTGTCAATTTGAGCGTTGATAACTGTATCATTCTCTTTGTTACGTCGAATGAAAATGGTGGCCGTGTTTTTTTCTCGGCCTGATTACCTTGAATAATTCAGCTTTCCTCATTATTCCAGTAGGCCCAATGAAAGATAAATACTAAGATATTCTGCAAAGGATCGACTAATAGAAAGGAACCTCTTAAACCTACGCTGTTATCCTTGTAAAATGACTGCAATCTCTAGCTATTGAGTCCATCAGTTATTGTCGTCGTGGCATCTGAGACTGAGCTATCCTTTAGGGTTTTTTTTTTGGATCCGACTAAAAAGCGCAAACAAGAGCAGACAAGTGCAAACAACCACAAACAGGAGCAAACAATATTTAAGTATGCAAAATGCAATAAAATCAGTAATATGTTTTGAAGAGTGTTACGGACAGGCAATTAGTGTAGGATTAACACTTGAAAGTGTAGTATTTAGTTTTGTTAGGGGTGTGAACAGATTAACGAAACTGTCATGAGATTATAAACTGGCATTGCATTTTGACTCAATGGATTTATGGACAATCGTTTTGCTGACAATATACTCAAGGCATATCAACTGGCAAATATTCAGACGATACTTTTTCATAAATTTCATATCACGTAAAATGTTAACTTTTTGGCTGATTTCTTTGAAGCACATAGTGGACACATCACATCCTTTAATATCGATTGATATTATATATAATTTATGTTTTCTGTGCTTTTTACCGTTATTCGAGCTTGTTTCCGCTTGTATACACTTTCTTATCACAATTAATCATTTATTGTAAACTGTTCCATGACTTGACTATTGAATTGGAGAAAGTCCCTTTGTTATCAATTACATCCCCTATTCGTCGTTAAGTCTTATTTGCAGTGGCTGTTGTGTATGTTGAGCAGCCATGACTGGCTACAGACAGGGTATGCTTACTCCTCTAGAATCTGATACCACTTTTTGTAATACTTACTCACTTACGATTGATATACTTCTTCACGTGAAAAGTTCATTAGCTGCTACTAATGTTTCGCCAATAAACATTAGTTGTTAAATATTTTTAGTAACCGACAAAAGGTCTTATTTTATGTGAAAAATAGTTTCATGTATCTTGTAAACAAGTGGGCTAGGTCTCAACAGATTATTGAATGAATAATAGGTGACGAAACGAAGACAAAATATTTCCTGACAATGCATTACAATGGCGTTTGACTAAGGTCAAGATCGAAGTTTGTTATCCATAAAAGATGGCGGCGGAAACCCTAAAATCATTTATATGTTTGTTTGCTTTTCGGGTTTCGATTCGGATCGTTAGTACTTGGATTTTTTTATGAAAATTGTATTTAATTTGTCGAGACTGATGACAATTGGTTCTTATCGTGATATAAACCAGACGCCTTTCTGACTCACTGGCTTTCTTCAAACATCTTTTATTATAAATGATATAAGAATGATTAGATTACAGATCAGTTGTAATTATTACGGCGGTGAGTTTTTGTTACAGACAACCTTGCTATTGGTATTTAATTCAATTCACATTTGTACATAGTTATCATTGATGACCATCTATTTGGCATAGTATGTCTGTATTAGATAAACATGGCGAATTTCCAGATAATATCCGTGTCAAAGGTATAAGGCCGTTAGGAATATTACGTGATATCTAAGGGAAGGAACTCAATTAAATAAAACTGCTTTTCAGACTACAACTAAAGAGATATTACTTGTACCATCATTATATAAAGCAATGAGTAAAAGATCAGTATAATATACTGACACACTCTGTTCGATTCAGTCTAGTCGAAATTCTTTAGTTTTTAACTCCAAAGGGAATTAACTCGCCTTGGATTGTCAGAACTGACGAACGATTTGTAATCAGAGGCACATTTCATGTTTATTAGGAATCCAAACGTCCAGACTCGACACTCTATTGCACTGGTGAAGCATTTAGATTGATTAGTCTGTGAATCCGATACGCTGTATAATGATGGGTAGAGCATTTGCCGTTACTTGAAATGTTAGTGCCTGCGTTATCTAGCCTGTCTGGAAGCCGGTGCAGCTCTGTGAATATGTCAAAACACGTCTATTGTATTACTATAGTGACAAAGAACATGTAAATGTCAGTCCCATAACACCGTGCATGCCAATGTAAAACTATTAAAGAGAAGTCGACCATGCTACACAACTTTTACTCTCGATTTTTCCATAATTTGGACTTTGGAGTTTGATTAACAGAATTGTCTTGTTAGTACGGATTTTTTTTATTCTAACCTGTTTTCTTGTTTCTCTTATGACAAAAACAAGAGACCATATAAAAAGTATGCCAGTATCACACTCTCGAATCCGCACTATTTGTCCAGGATTATTAGCAACTCTGTACAATCGTGAGGTATGTATTGATAATATACATGCTATAATCAAATAAAGTACTGAGCTAACCTTAGTTAGGGCATTTTTACGATATAATTGTCAATGGTTTATCTAATAGAATTGTCAATAACGCATTTCAGTTAGTTTGTTCATTGTTTGGTATTTCTGGAACCATTTTGTTGCTAGTGATTTGGTATTGCTTTCTGTCATTTGAACTGTCCCGATGACGTGTTCTAAACGACAGCATCATTTAAGTCTGTTGGATTTGAGTCATGAATAAGTGTAGTTTAGATCGCAATGTATGAACTGCATGGATTAATGGCGAGGCAAATGTCAGCAAATGTGTTGTATTATAAAACAATTTTAGAAAATACATCTTTACAATAATACATCAGGATTAATCAATATTATTGTCGTAATATCACACAATCCAATCAATTCAAAAATAAATCGAATATCCCAGATTAGAGCCAAAGGTTTCAGATAGAAAATAGAATGATAGCGTGCATCAAGGAATCCCATCAAAATATGTTATTACCAATTCATGAGATATGGAATTCACAAGTAATTTTCTATATTTAGAATATTTAAACTAGTGAGATCTATGTGTAATCTTAAGAGCAGCATCCTATGTTAGATCAGCCTCACCTTTTACTAATTAACCAATACACTAATCTACATACCATGCCACAATCTACTTATACTGCGTTCAGACGAATAAAGCTAAGGCAGATTTACTTCCAACCGTTCTTCGAGCCTGTTTTTTGTTTTGCCATAACTTGCACCTACTTCGGAGGTAGCTTGAAACCTGGCTTGGAAAGTTAAGCTTGCTTCGTTTTGCAGTCTGAACGCTCCTGGCTAACAAAGCCGGATATAATATTTCCCGCGCGTGCGCAATCCTGTCCCCGATTCCCGCCATGACCTATTTGTATTTGTCAACAAACAACAACTTTAGCCATGGAGCAAGAAATTGAAAATGAACGAGCCAAAGAAAATAGGAGGGGTTAATTGGGGGACGCTTGAAACCAAATGTTTCAAAAGATGCCGTTCTCTTTCGACGTAAAAAGGAAAGTTGAAGAAGTTTATAAATCAATATATTCGGAATCGTCGCCATTTTGTGGGAAAAGTAAACATTACACGCGCATGCGTCATGGTATTTTGACCTCTGAACTTCTGAGGTCATGTCAAAGCTGGCTTAATTTTTATATTTGTCTGAACGCTCGCCGAAAAAAACGAAAACCAGGCTCGAAGAACGGTTGGAAATTTAGCTGGCTTAACTTTAGTCGTCTGAACGCAGTATTATATTATAATGTGTTTTTACTCATATTTTACTATAATCTACATCTTAACACCATATAATTGTAGGAACAAAGAGTTATGTCAGATTAATGATGGATGTCAAACTAATAATATAATATACAAGGCAGAAGTCACAAACACTAACATGAATGTAAACAATATCTTGGACTGACTGAAAACACATTTAAACAAAGATTTAACAATCATATGCAGTCGTTTAAACATCAAAAATATGAAAATAGTACCAAACTCTCAAAGCACATTTGCCTTTAATTGAAATAGTTTTCTATCTATAATACCCCTGAGCCCATTTCTTTAAACAAAGGTTCCGAACTCGTCTCGAAGTGTAGATATGAGAATTAGTCCAACTTGTCCAACTTCAGTAGGGACGCAGGCTGAAAATAGGTCAGTTGTCTGAAGATTGCATAGTGTGAAATACTGAGTTACAACATGTTTTTTAAGGTTCTGGTCTAATATTTCTAAGCTACATATTATGTATTATTTGTTTAGTCATGTAACACCAAAATCGACATTTTGCACTGGTTTACTATTACCTAACAACAATCTGTATGTATTAGTTACTAGTTATATTATACCACGATATACCATGTACAATTTATATATTAGTGTTTTTTTTTATTATACCACAATCTACCTACGCTTACTTTTTTTTTTATTATACTTCCATCTTTTCATCACATTTTACATATTTCATCACCATGTACAAAATAATATTAGTTTCCGGAATTAAGTTTTTGATTCTCTCAAATGTATTATGTAGTGGGAAACTATTGCCATACCACAATCTACAAGTTATGATTATAATATATCAGTAATTTAATTGTACAACTAATTTAATTGTACAACTTTATTGTACAACAATCTACATTATATATTGATGTGGTTTACGAATATCACACTACAATCTACCTATTTCTATATTCTTATATATTAGTGATTTACCCTTAATATACCATAATCTACATTTTATAAATAATCATAGATTAATCAAGATTTTTATATTATTGGTTTAACATTATTATATATAATTACATATTAGTGGTTTGCTAATATAAAGAAATCTACATATTATTTATTCTTTTAAACCACAATCTACATTTTATATATTAGTAGCTGACTAATATCTTACCACAATCTACATTTTATATATCATTATATGTTTATAATTTTTAAAATATACATTTTATAAATTTAGCGTTTACTAATATCACGCCACAATGTATGTTATTATCAGTATAGTGGTTTTTATATTTCACCACAATCTAAATATCATACTATATTCTGTAATATCTCGTCCTGTTAACTAATTTTCAAGTGGCTCAACTAGAGTATTGGCCTATGGCTTTCCACTAAAATCTTTTTCTTTAAATATGATTTCCTGCTTTCTGAGACCCCCGGCTGTAAGTCAATTCAAGCTTGTTAATGGAAGATTTTAAGATCTACAGTTACTGATAGTTCACTCGTCTATATATAGCTGGTTGCTTATTTTGATTAAAATTGTATGTTTTGAAACACTTTAAAAAAGTGGTAGTTGAGTCACTGTAATTTTCCCCAACTATGTTACGTTTGACCACATTTCGGTTTATAGACTAACTTCTTTCTTCAATTCGGACACTGATTTCAGAGTTTCTTTGTTTGAAGATTTCTTGTCCAAGATCGATTGGACAGATTAAAAGATATCCTCCACGGTCGAGAGTTTCATCCTTAAATTTAGACTTATTGTAGTTCCTTGAGTCTGAGTTAATCTGCTGATTGAACTTAAGGACACGTTCGATTGGTGAATCACATCTTTACTCAGTTTAATTTTCTTCATAAAATGTCATAAAAGCGTGTTCAACATCGAGTAAGTTAAGGTTAGAAAATTCAGCTTTGGTAAATGTTTTTGGTGATTTTCGGTTTTTGTGTTTGTTTGATGGCTCTGATTGGTCATTATTTGAATATAGAGGAAATAAAAACAATTTATCAAACAGAAAAGTAAACTTAAAAGTATAACACACGTATGCGAAAAAAAGGCGTGTTTTATAGGTTGATTTCATGTTCTAATGTAATGTAATTAAAAATGATTTTTGATGTTTTGGCTAAAAAAGGGGTCTTTTGACAATGGGACGTAAAGCTACAAATGACCAAACTATATTAGCTGATATATTGACCGCAATAAGTATCGAGGTACACTTATATCTATATTTAAAAGGTCTGATAATGACAAAACTGTAAAATGTCAAAACACATTGTGGTATCATTAAAAGTTCTGTAGTAAGCAGGACATCTGACTTGATATCTAATTACCCCATTGACATGGTTTCTATTCAAAATGATTTTAGGACTTGGTAATCGCAACTTGATTATTGGCCTCAATCTTATTTCTTTTCATCAAACCGGAAGTAGTTTTCTATGGTCATGTTAAATGCCGGAAACCACCATGTTGGAAAGCCCTGTTAATTAACCATAAAATGGGTCTCGTTGTAAAGAGTTGTAAATCGAAGATCTTATCTATGGTCGAATCAGGATTATATTAACAAAAGCATTAATTTATCAGATGAGGTTTTATAAAACGACATTAAAAATCCTCGGATATGTGTTTATCGACCTCCAACGACCATCCACCTTCACTATGTCAAGCTGCAAGTTCCATACTTTCTTTCGTTTTCACTTGAACAATAATGGAATTTGAATGCGGCTTGATACCTCTGAAAGCTAGCTATCTATGAGTACTATGACACCGTATCTATGGACGCCATGATTGTCTAAATAAAGTGTTACATTGATAGTGTTTGTCGACAAGATTAATTAATTAAACTTGTCCAAACAGTAGCAAATAATCACAAATACCAAAGGCGCATTCCTTAGTTTGTGCTAGGAGTTTGAAAATAATGAACCTTCAATTGCCAACATCACCGAGACAGCTGCCCTATCCCGGATGTAGCTGTCTTTTACACTGCAATGACTCTGATATGTTACAGATCTGTCAGAAATTCTGGTTACAGGATTTTCTATTATAAATATATGTTACTTGTGAAATGCGAATAGTCACTAACGCCTATATGTTCCGAAAATGGATGCAATTTCAATGTATATGAATATATGGGAATGGGGCATTGGTTGCAAATGTGAATGTGGTTAGTGATTAAAATATTGTGTAGGCGCAGCGAGAAGCGATATCATGAAACACATGAAAGAGAATGTGGCCCAATCTGTTTTGGCTTCGTAATTGATTATATTATCTGGCTAATTCGTCTGTTAAAATCAGAGAACAAAATGGGAACTTAAGTCGCGAAATCCACACATATACCAAGGGACACCGATAACCCAAAATTGTACACTATACCATTTAGGAGGACTTTATTATCAATAAGCTTGAATGAATGTGTATGAAATAATAAACAAAGTAAAAAGAATGGACCATGAATGAAAATCAATCTAACTTCAATCGCAGTATTGTTCGCCTGAATATAAACAACAGACGATGATCAATACCCTGCTTGGTAGAATATATAACTCTGGCAACACATGTTAACCGGCAGGATATCGTCTGGTGAATTGTACCTGCTTTCACTTGCACGCCTGGTTATTAGCAACTCCAAGCAGGTTTCGCAATTTATTATTCTCCTATTTCTAACGTATTATAACTTTGAAATCTTTCGGCAACGACCACAATCGCTTGTGAATTGCAAAATGAACCAAGACTAAACAATTAAATCAGACAATAGCGAAATACATAAACAACTCTCTTTTGCTTTGCTTTCCTGTTCTTTCTGTCCTATCCAGTGCACGCTTGTTTAAGTCGTACAAGATATACCCCTCGTAACATCAACGTCAGAGGAACATCTAAGCAGCAATTATTATGACCAGAGTCACTAATACGATTTCTAGAAATAAATTGTTCTGAAATGCTCAGCAAGTGACTAATCACCTCTTTCGAATTTAGCAGCATGTCATTGCTTGTGGTTGAGACCTCTATCCGTTGTCGCTCGTGTTGAGAAAATGGGTATCTCGAGAAAATGTGAGTGACCAGGAATTCAAACTGTTTAGTAAAAAGGGATAATGACTAATTTGTCCTTTCTATATCTAACACAACCTTGATCACCAACCACTATGTATCTTTAATACATCTTCTCGACCCTTCGACACTATCAAAACAACCATTACAGTAATCAAATCAGTAAGATTATATTATTAGTAGGAATCGGTACTGATTTAATAGTAATTATATTAAAGACTCTCGACATTTCATTAGTACACTAATGTGTTGTATAGACAATACCATGAGTAAGGTTACATCTAACATCACGTTCGGAGATAAACCAACATTTGGACGATGTTTTATGTTGGTGGTAACGGAAACTGAATAGATTTCGGACTTCAAAGTATATTATTGGGTCTTATTTCTTAAAGGGAAATCACGTTCTATTTTCAAACTTGATACATCCAGATCTACTATCGGCTTTAATTAAACTTTACAGAGGATATTTTGAATTGGTAAAATGTTTTGTTTTTTTTTGAAAATCTGACATTGCATTAAAAATTTATAAACAAAGGACTACGCCCTATTCTGACTAAAATGGAAGACCAAAATGCTTGTTTTTTTTATAAAGCTGCGTGTATCTCAAAATACACGTCTTCCAAATACATAAGTGGCATCAACAAATCTTATTTGATAGTTTACATTACTTCGTGGAAATTCGGTCAACTAACTCTTTGTCTCTTATTCCACTTAGAAATTGAGGAGACAATGACAATTATCTATTAGTGAAGCATCATAGATAACAAAGACATAATGCTAGATAGATAATAATAGATTTCTGAATAACAAATAAAGCACATTATTCATATAGACAGTCAATTGTGATCGATTCCGGGGATTAGAATAACCCATATTGAATCATATCAAGAGCTGTCTGTGGTCACACGTAACTATATCTTGTTGCATTGGTCGCTTTGACATTTCGGACCTTTGTATCAGTAATAAATAACAACTCCTGTGATGACACTTTCCCCTAAACAAAGGTTCTTTGAATAACGCTACTAAATTTACGGAAACATGATGCAAATCTGGAATGACAAGCGCTTTCCGCCCATTTCACTGCGTTTTGCGTTCAATATTTTAAATTCCTGCTAAGAAACATTTAAGGTGACAAAATATTCCACGATCAACCACCGTTTTTTTTTTTTTTTTTTTTTTTAAATTTTATTTTTTCTATTCCTAAGCTACTGTTATCATAACCGTCTGGCATCAGACTTCCCAAAATATCTTAGATTTTTAATGTTTGATAAACTCTTAGGTTAAATCTCAAATGTCTATAGATTTTGGTCCATCTATATTCGATAACCAATATTGACTTAGTCACCAGATATACCGTTCTCAATCAGACCAGTTACATCCCTAATACAATAGTAGCAGTGAAAGACTTAATAATCGAGTCAACTTAGTACTTGAACATCCTCGCGTGTTGAAAGGAAAAGGGACTGGCGTGTTTATTTGACCACCGTCAAGCTGTGTTAAATAATAATGAAAATATATCAACGAATGTATTTAAGTGAAACAACACTGATTTGTCATTAGTTTTAACGCTATTAATGTGATAATTACTATATTGTGATTTGAATATAGATTTTTACCGTCTGTTAACCTAAAGTGGCGTCTGATGAAAGGAAAAGGCGCGAAAAACTGGAAGGGATTTTGGAAAGATTGGATCTAATGAATTCGCTGTGATCTATGTTTGAAATTTATTCTATTGGATATAACAGTTGCCTTACATTTGGCCAGTTGGTGGAAAATGATAATCTGATACGATGTGTTTTCAGAAGTCTGGGTTTATACATCTGCCTACTAAGTAATTTGGAGTATGTCTAGAACAACAAACGCAATATTAACTCACAACAAATTTGCATAGTTATCATATCTTAGTTTTCAATGCAATGTTAATAGTTGCATAGTGGTTTTTGATGTTTAACTGTTGGCGTCTGCTAAATGTAAATGACGACATTGGAAGAAAAAAGGCGCGAAACTGTGATAAATGTGTTAATGTTTTCTTTCAAATTACATGCAATAATAGATCTGGAAGGTATTATTGATAAAAATAGCCAGATTATATAGAGTAATTGGATTCCTGCTGAAAGCACCAATAAAATCGAGGTATGGAATTATAGAACATGTTCCTTATTCATAAAAAAAATTCTTCTTATCAGGAATAACCGGAAGTGCATCATTATCAAGCGAATGGTAGATTCGTTTTGATATTCATTACAAGTTTAACTAATATTACTGTGTAGGCATATGTTTTAACTTTCATTATTTGTGACTTTGGACAATTTCTTTACCGGAAGTGGTACTTGAGGGTCTTGAGGTAAAATTTTACATTACTCGTGGTACCAAAAGCCTTCTTCGTGTGAACGTGAACGATGCCGAAAAGTGTGATGTCGCTTAACCTTACTGTTTTCCAAAATATCAAATATCAAAATGTGCTGTAAGGATTTGAATGTTTTAATTCTTATTTATAATTATTTTTTTTAGGTTATGTAAGTTTTTTGATTTTTAATTTAAGGTTAGGAAGATGTTAATTTAAGATAAGAAAGGTTTTATTTGCGATTGGGGATTAGGAAGGTTTTGTTTGTGATTTAAGGTTGGAACGGTTTGATTTTTTGGAATAAAGGTTAAGACAGTTTGATTTGTTATTAGGTTTCTGTATATAGAAAATTAAGTTTTTGAATTTAATAATTAATGGGAGGAAGAGTTAAATTTGAATCTCAGGAAAGATTAGATGTTAAGATTTAAGTTTAGGGAGATTTGATTTAGGATTTAAGATTACGAAAGTTTCTGATTTATTTTAGGCACAGATTAAGGAGGTTTTAAGTAAAAGATAAGATCAATTTATCAGATTTGTTCAGTGATATTGTATGTTTTTGGTTTTTGTAACCAAACGTGCTGTATAAATTGTTTTCTATTCCTCCTCAAGCTTCATTAATTCTGCAGGTATACTGTGTTATTAAAGATTGCATGTTATTATCATTGGCTTTAATTAAAATAATACCCTATATAGGTCAAGGTGCCCTTGGTATTAGAATCAATGATACAGCAAATTCGTTAGGGATAGTAGGTTGCAGATAGGGAGAGGGGCTTCTCGAAGTCCTGATCCGCTGTGAATGGATTCCTCTTTTGTTCCAGTTTGTTATGACTGATTTCTACAATTACTTTCGCTTCCAAAAATCACACTTTTGTCTTTTGTTAAAAGTAAAAAGTCTGTTCTAGATAATGAATATCCAAGGCTTTTAGCCTATTGCATTGAACATTACTTTGTTGAATATCTCAGTGATCTAAACGTTTGATGCATAACAACTCTTTTGGGATTTCTAGTATATAGCAAAGGGCACGAAATAAAACATATAGACAGGCACTTCGATCAGACTGAATATAAATTATTCTACAGATTGATGTCGTGGAATTGATATATCGAGGGAAAACTATCACCAGGTCTGTCCTTTCTAATTCACTGTGCACTATAATTCTGATCACGCAGAACTGTTTGTTTATGCGCTTGTTGTGTCTCTAACATGTTCAATATTGAAATATTTATATGCCTATTCCAGATAATTAGGAGGGTTTCAAAGTAATTTCTGACAAAAGCCAATTTATAACTGTTTTTGGTTGGCTTCGACGGGGAATTATTTTCTGAAGGTTTCTTATATTTATTGTTATATAATATTCATGATTGGATCTCTGCGTTTGCGATTGCTGTGATGCGGATATATCCGACTTCATGTATCTGCCATGAACGTGGTAAAACTAACTGAGCCATCACGTTTTCCCACACTGTATTAGTGCTACCATTTTAAATAGTATTCCCTTTGAGGCAGAATTTTAGTAAGTCATTCGTTATTCCTATCAAATACTTCCTCGTTGGAAACCCTAGACCTACAGTAACTGTCTGATCTGGACTACCAAGGGACATCATTTCGAATGTACATATCCAATAGCAATTTAACATGAATTCAGTACAGTTGGCATTCACCTATGATTAATTAGCAGATGAAACCGTGAAACAGACTTCTATATTCTTGTAGAATTCAACTAAATTCCCTTTCATGGAGAAAACATTTCTTTCAAAACGGTTCTAGCCTATAAAGAATTGCATAACCATACAATAGAAATTCACCTTTCTGTTGCTTTCAGGTTTATTGTCCAATCTTTATGACTGGTATATTGCGAAGGATGCAATTCCCCCAAAAAAATTACTCATATCTTTCATTACCTTCACTTATCTTTTATACATGACACGATACAGATTAATAAATAAATAAATATATAAATAAATTCAATTTAGACCCACCTTTCTTAATTAATCTCCTTAATGATGGCTTCTATTGGGTTTGTTTCATTCATTTTCTCTATCTTTCCTTCACGTGTGATAACCTGATTCTGTTTTATTACATTATATGATTATGTACATTAAACTTTAAGCTATATACTACCTAGACCTTCTTACCTTCCAATTCATCATGTTCTGAAACATCGCAGAATCAATCGACGATAGGAATTTGTTTTCGAATTCCCATCCGCTTCATCCTTGCCATTGATGATAGGATGTGTTAATTTGTCCTCAGTGTACATCGTTTGTTAGTACTCTCTTCAGTGTTTTAAACGGTGCAAAACATTTAGACGTAAAACACCAATTGTTTTTCTTTCAAAAAAAAAAATGTGCAATGATAGCGGATAGTCTAGAAATTTTCAACACTAAGAACTAAGGTCATATTATGATTGCTTTCATGCTTTTTTGATTGAAGTTTTCTAATTTTCTGAGGAAAAAACAAACAGAAATAATATATTTAATATTACAGTTATAAGATTCTACCTTTCCAATGAGAAAAATCGTCTAGTCAGGCATGTTAAGAAAATCCCCAAAACAACAAGCGCCCTATCTGACTTTAAGTAGAAAGAATTGCCATATTGGTTATATAATGACGGCATCCGACATGACGTTTCCTCTTACGCAAATTTGGTAATTCATTTTTCTCAATTTTCATGTGACATTTAGTTATACTAGTTTCAAATAACAAAAACATTATTTTTCTATTGACACTGTATTTGATATGTCTTATTTCAGTCCTCGGAGATTTTCATTCGCGCCAGTAATTCTGAAATCTCCACGTTTGGCATATGGTTTGACAAATATTTCATCAAGAACGTTAAAATGGATTGGTCAATTAGTGGCACAGCTCGAAGCATTTAAAGAAATTAACAACTGCTCGATTTTCTGATTCCATACGATTTGGATGTTCGTTTGTTAATGGGTGATTAATGAACATCTTTTCAAATAGCTTATTTAACGTGTTGTTCTAGTTTAGTATTTAGCAAAGCTACATAACTGCTGTTCCGGGTGAAATAAGACTTTACGCTGGCATGTGAACCTTATTGATTTAAAGTTAACACGACACATTGACCTCTAAAAAAGTCTTTTCCTCACGAAAGATACCCCTGTCTCGTACCACTTTGCACCTTACTTTTCGTAAGAGAACGGAATATAAATTTCCATCAAGAGCTAAGACACGTCATTGATAACTATGAATAATGAATTGAGGATTGACATCGTGTTGATGTTTACATACATTGAGCTTTTACTACCAGACAATAAATCTCCATATTCATGATCTTTTAATGGGTTTAATCTTTGAAACACTGTGTTAATGTTGCTTTTAGGAGCTGTCTTTCCAGAGCCCGACAAGCGATTTGTATCAGACGGAAAATTGGAACCCTGTTGTGGTTGGTTGAGTTCATGTCACTGTAGACTTAACTGATTGATTATACCTTCAGTGTATAGGATCGGGCTGTGGTGAATTTACCAATGGTTTTAAATGATAAATGCAGTCCCATTTCACTCCCAATTCGGGCTTGTCCATTAGACTCCAACAACAGATAACATAAACCATAATACTCTTGATAATTGGTAACTTTTATCGTTAGTTCTTGGATTATTTATATACATTTAAGTTGTCATACTTTTATTTTGAATCTAATTTTCTTAGTTCTGAAACGATAGTGTTGGGTACAGGGCACTAGAAAAAAGGTATCTGGATTTCTATTTCTTTTCCGTCTTGATTGTTCCGAGGTAGCAAATGAACTCATGTCATATCTAATTTGTTGTTTTTAACTTTGTTGGTCGTAGGATTGACAACAAATTTTAACAACTCAGTTTTCATTTTCATTGCTTGAAACAAGAATTATATATTGAAACACGTAATCACATAATAGTTTAGAGAATCGAAAGCATCAATTAAATTCTAGTAGCTTATGAAAAAGGCGAAAGTGATTTATAACAGACCATGGTAATTACGTTTAACTGGCAGGATTCGAAGTCAGTTATTATGAGATAAATGCTTCCGGAATTAGAAAAAGTGATGATTTATGTCACTTTTAAAATCCAACAAGTAGTTATTGCAGCAGAATCATGTTCCTTTTGTGTTGAATTACTGATATAATTATAGCATAACAACACGATATGAATGAATGCCTTGAAGAGATTATTATGCACGTTGTTTTCTCACTAAATGGTTCTGTATGTTGATTAGTGATGGTATATGTGCCGTCGCATGCTTGTTCTCGTGTTAAATATAACAAGACCCGCCCATGAGTTTTCAAACTCAACTCACGTTAAAAAAAACATATCACTTTTTAAAGCTTTAAATTTTGAATCATCTCTGATAACTGGAAACATCGTTTCAGTAGGATAATCTCATCTCCTGGAAAATTTCCATCACTTCACACATGGCTTGTCCTCATTAGTTAATAGCTCCAGAAAATTAGGACGTAAAACTCCATTTTTCATCATTCGGAATGACATTTGTCTAGTGCTTTACAATTTGTAGATGATATAAGTTGACATTTTATAGATTGAGCAATCATTACACATTTTGACACTGTAAATCAATTTCATGCCATTTCTCTGGCGTTTAGGAATTAATAACATTGCACAGGCGTTTAAGGGGTTAATGTAATTCAATAAATTTGCATGATATTAGAAGTGTAAAATGGTTGACCTATATTTTCAGTTATAGGTCTGCCGTTTTGAATGCATTCGATAATTGTTCTTTGTTATGATATATAGGCCTACTTATATCTGTAATTTGAAAATTTTTGTTTTGTTATAAGAAAAAGAAAAGTTCAGTCTAAGTTGATTTTGTTCATTTTATTTAGTGACCATTTCTCAGTTGAAGGTGAAAGTTCCAGAAACTTTTTGGATTTCTGCTGAGTGACTGTAAGAGCCAATTTACAATGTATAATTCGTGATGAAGTTCATTGTGAAAAAGATTTGAAAGCAAAAAAAGTTGAAGTGTATTTTGTATACGATTTCTTTCGGTGAGGATTCGTATAACAAGTTTTCAGTTGTCTTTTTGTTATCAGTTTTTCAACTGTTAAATTGGGATTATTTACTGGCCTAGTATATAACAGAACGTTATGTTGAAAATCGGACTAAGTGTTCTTAAAAGAATTCACGTTAAGAGGAAAATTAGTACTCCCCTTAACTAGAGCAATGGACAAGGTCAGTAGAAACTTAACTTTAGAATGTGAGACAATATATATAGCGAATGATAATATATATTCTATTCAACTAAATTCTTTGCATTTTGTTCATTTATTAAAAGGAAATTAGAATTTGTTAAAAATGATTTCCCATCAGGGGAATATTTTAAAAACTGAAAAAAAAACAACGTTGTGTGAAACTAATTTAAGTTGTAGGGCTGAATGTGAAATCGATCTTGCATTACGACTTTTAGGGCTTCAAACCGTACTCCATACGATACCGGAAGTGATTCAAACTATGTAACTATCATATTAATTGAAGTGCAATATAGTTTTATGTCTGATTTACAAAATCGTATGATACGTACTTGACTAAGGTTGATTAAAATCCAATGCTGAAAAAAGAACCCCATACATGTACTTACTAGTAGTAATATAGGACATAATATTTTGGTTTACACTTTGAAGACTTATTGTTTGCTAAATTACTTTAGTTGTCATAATCGTTTTGATCTGCTAATTTTCAGAATTTGAGCTGAAGAATAATGACGTGTGAACTTTGAACATAGAAATCGAATCCCTTAGTGGTATTTGCATATGACTTCTATCAATACTATCATTACATTTGAAACAAGTTTCAATTTTTCCTTCATAAGAGATTGGGCAATCTCCACAACATAATCCAATCTTGTAAATAGAGGTCATGGAAGTATATCGAACGCTTGTGTTTAATATTAACTTTTGAAAATGACCATATTGAAATTGTGTGCATATGATCTCTTTAAAAACTCTTTGAGCTTGAATATCCAGATTCTTGTATTGACAAGATTATTGCAAATTATTGTTCAAATCTCCGAATTGACTTTGGAATCTGATGAAAATCTCTCTACAGATTAACTAATTCTTCTGAAACAAATACCGGATTGATACTTTTTTCTTATGTGCTCCTACTGAATGAACAATATCTCACTATGTTTTCCAATTCTACTTCATCCAAAGCTGGAAAAGAACCATCGTCGTCTTCCACGGCCACTAAAAAGCCATCTTCAAAAACAGGTGTGGTAGATGGGGCTTTTAACGCTTTTGAGGTAAGTGAGCTTTTCATTACACAGACACCACTTACACAAATAATCTAATTTATTTTAACGCTTATTGAATATTTTATAATGTTTCGCAACTTTTCAAACATAATTGTATACAATAACACGCATATGCCACAACCAAATCAATATGACGCCTATAAAGACCTATATTGCATATAACTATATTCCAAATATAAACACACATAACGTCTAAATCGTACATATAACTATATTTCAAATATAAACACACATGACGTCTTAATCGTACATATAACTATATTTCAAATATAAACACACATAACG
Source organism: Lottia gigantea (assembly GCF_000327385.1). NCBI lineage: Eukaryota > Metazoa > Mollusca > Gastropoda > Lottiidae > Lottia > Lottia gigantea. The sequence continues at coordinate 243,347 of NW_008708171.1, read as the reverse complement.
TCTAAATCGTACATATAACTATATTTCAAATATAAACACACATGGCGTCTTAATCGTACATATAACTATATTTCAAATATAAACACACATAACGTCTAAATCGTACATATAACTATATTTCAAATATAAACACACATGACGTCTTAATCGTACATATAACTATATTTCAAATATAAACACACATAACGTCTAAATCGTACATATAACTATATTTCAAATATAAACACACATAACGTCTAAATCGTACATATAACTATATTTCAAATATAAACACACATGACGTCTTAATCGTACATATAACTATATTTCAAATATAAACACACATGACGTCTAAATCGTACATATAACTATATTTCAAATATAAACACACATGGCGTCTAAATCGTACATATAACTGTATTTCAAATATAAACACACAAAACGTCGGCTACATATAACTATATTTCAAATATAAACACACATAACGTAGGCTACATACAAGTATATTTCAAATATTAAAAAACATGACGTCGGCTACATATAACTATATTTCAAATATAAACAAACATGACATCGGCTACATACAACTATATTTCAAATATAAACACACATGATGTCAGCTACATATAACTATATTTTAAATATAAACACACATGTCTTTATAGGAATCTTACATATAACTACATTTCAAACACACATGACTTTATAGGAATCCTACATGTAACTATATTGTATGTTTCAAATATAAACACAAAAGATGTCTAAATAGCCATGTAGCATAAAATACTTTCTGTAAAACACATATTTAATCATACATACATATTGCTAATAATATGATAATTGAATTAAGTTAATAATGAATGTTATGTTATCGGTAATGTTTTTGGTTTATACAATTGTAATTGTTGGGCGTTATGAAAACACAAAATCGGCCAGAGTTCCAAAGGTGCAGGATGACCACTTTTTGTTTTTTTGGAGACCACTTTGGTTAGCATGTCTTCTACGGTCAACTGACATTCTACCATTACTTAATGAACAGCCTTTAATAGTCAATTATTTAACCACTGGGGACAGTAATAATTGATTCTTAAACATATTTCTAGACTAGAAAACAAGATATTTCGCCCAGTTGGTTTTAAATTAAGCTTAACTGGTAACTGTCAATGTCAATTAGTATTCTGAGTATTTAATTAGAACGTCTATACACTCTTTCTGCGTTTCTTATCAGTTTTAGCTAATTAGTAACCGACAAACAACTTATCATTTACTATTTAGAAAAAGTCAATGTTTCATACAAATCTCTCAGGGATAGTTTGGTAAGAATCCAAAATTTAACTCTGGATATGGACCAATATTTAATCAATCAGTAAGACCTATCATTAATTTTTTTTTAAAATTGAATCCTCCCTTGTCTGCCAGATTGACTGACCATGCCTTATTTTAAATAATTCAAAAGACTTTCAACAATATGCCTACATAAGTTTCTCTTTCACTCGATCGATTGTTTGGCTAGGAATATTTTACTGTAGTCTTGCTAATAAAATTGGATTTATGTCCCCTTTTGTACCCTACAACAGTGGGACCACAATGAATACAGTAGTAAATACTTGATAATTGATTTGCCTCCCATACAACGTGATGTTTATTTCAAGGTAATAAACGAGCGTATTTTGAGATGATCGTAGAATGTAATAAAGTCCGGACGTTAGCTGGGAATGGTAATTGTAAGTGTCTCTGATGTGACCCAGAATTATTTTCGTCGAACCTTTCAGCTTTCTTGCACAATATTTTTTTTAAACTTTGTCATGATTTGGCGCAAGTTGTCTATTATTTTCATCCGTTCTAGTTCAGTGGTTTTCAGAACATTAATAATCGCAGAAGTAATACGAAACACACATTACACATTGGTCTTATTTTATCGTGTGAACGAAAAAAATGAAGAGTGTCCATTATTGTGAATTTTTCGCCAACAGAGCGTTTATGAAAACATGTTTTTCTTGGTTATTTTTATTGACTTGCGCAGAGATTTTTACATATTGAAATTTCTGGATTAACGTCATCTATGCTCAAATGTCCCACTGTACCAAATGTTTCAATTACAACTCATTATACTATAGCTTAGCCGTCTGGAAAATCCCTCGAGGAAAACTTCCGAAAATCGTTTCTGAACTTTAACATTTTGTGCATAGTTATAGCTCTCTGTGGATATTCATAAAAGAAATATTCGAAATGGTAACAGATCTTCGGAGAGTCTGCCATTTTGACTCGTGACTTGACATTACATATAATTTAATATATATAGAACTATTGGATATAACGATTGCTCTTACTAGAACTCCTATTTAACGTCGATCTAGTAAAAATCCATATCGTACATTATAAACAGATGTGTTTGGATCTCAAAGAGACACTCTATGAAAAAAGGAATTTTTTTAACCAGTTGCAAGTTTAAGTTTCGGTATGTTTCGTTGAAAATCACAAATTCAAAGCACAATCTGTTTGTTTAGATTATACCACAATGTTCACCGAAAGGGTCTATACACTTACTTGGCAGATTTAAATGGCAATTTGGTGAACAGTTCCGTTTTAATGACTTTAATCGGTGTAAGCCTAAATAAGTTATAAGTATATATTTGAATATTAGTACTCAAATACATTGATGATAGTTATATCAAATGAGTTTGGATCATTATAAAATGCGGTATAGTATAATATCGATCGGTCGGTCGAATTGACAGAATAGAATTTGTCGTCTCATGAATTATTAAATACATAGCAGTAATACGACTTCTAAATCACATAATGTACGCTACATTTTCACAGCTCATAACCTTATAACAGAATAACCTACACCCAATCAGGTGTGGGAACTCAGTGGAAGCTTTTAAACCATTCCCCGTGGGAAGGAAAGATAGACGGCTTAATTGACAGCCCTGTCTTATTCCCCGCATATTTCTTATACATAATTTATATCTTGTCTATGGTGTAAGCTTTGATGATCTAAAATTGGTTCTGTTATATGAGTTGAGTTAAAATCAGTTGAGTTCTCCTACATTAGGGTTCAAATGGTATTACCGATAGCGACGTCATAGTTTGGTCAGGTCTGTGTTGAATTGTAGCTAACAGACGTGAAATTGGAATGGTAAAAATAAGATTTTGTGTCATTGATACACTATTTCTAAAAAACAAAAATAGAACTAATTAACATAGGAGTCAAGATGACATTGACGAGAGAAAGTCCACTGGCAGATAGATTTCTATTGAAGTAATTAGTCCCAAGATAATCAATTTGAAACCATTTCCACAGAGCAAGCATAAGAATCGAGCAGGATGTTGAGTTTAGTTGCACTAATAATTATGGTTTGTGTAGCTTCAGAACAGTTCTGTTCTCTTGTCATTTATGTGTACATTTTGTAGAAAAAATTTGTAGACTGACGGTACCGAAACTTACTGCAAACAGAAATTAAAAGAGTTTTCAGATATATATATATATATACAGACTTTTCTGATAATTGCATTGCAACATAATTTTGATATAGTATTTCTATAAACTACTTATTCGCACAGTTTCGATATATTACATGATCATCATCTGGTATATTTGGACACGCCTATAAAGGATTTTCCTGTGAGGAATCTTTTAAAGTTACATTGATATCGACTTCTATGAGACTTTCTGGAACTACCATTGTCATCAGAGTCCGTGGATAATTGATGCTCGTCGAAATAACGATTTTGTTTTTAAAGTCAGGATTGATCACCGAATTACGTTTACATCACAAGTTGGATAGTTTGTAATCCGAAAATTTCTGTTCCTTAGCTAGCTTCCAATATCCAATAATATAGTTTTTTGGGGTGAATTTTAAAGAGCGAAAAAAAAGCACGATTTCCTGCCAAAAAGTATCAACGTTTTTTTTTTTACCAAAATGTTTTCATAGTTCGTGCACTGAGAATTCTCTGAAGACTTGGCAACTCATGCTGGATCTGTGTTTCAACAATAAGCAGTTATTGTGGCATGATGTTTGCCGAATTTCACATTTAAAGAACACACAAAAACCATCGTTTTGGAGAAAGAAATAAAGAGTCAGCAAGTTTCGGGCTAGTTGGTTTGAAATTGATTAAAACTGACTTGTTAAAGTAATGAAAAGTATTCTTTCTGAATTCGTGCTGAAAGACAGTGAGAACTAATTGCTTGTGGTTTTAATATCGGTTGCAACTGACAGTTTACTCTCAAATATATTTTTGTTCTCCTCAAGAGAATTTAATGAAGGGATCAGTTTGAAAGTTTTTCATTATCATAATCCAACAACATACACATTCTTAACACATAAACTAGTCAGATAGTGTACAATCATAATGTTAGACTCTCCATTGGGTATACGTCAACATACCAACCGATCTAAAAAAAACTTTTAGGTGGGGCCAGTAAATCTGGAAATACAAATCGCAAAAGAAACCGCTGGGGTTGGAGTAAAAAGTTAATTCTTCTCGCCTATTTGACGACATAATCTATACTAACAATACTTTAAAACGTTTTAAAATCATTTAAGGGGGGTGTATTGCTTCTTAAGTATAGGAATTATTTCTCCCAATAGTCAATTATATATTTTGCAGTGAAATATTGAAGTGAATTGTTATTTAGACTATAATATAGATATTTCAAAGTTCACTAAGTAATTTTGTGCATAGGCTACTCCAATTAAACTATTTAGACAGACTCTATATAAGAGTGTTCGTAATGCAGAAAATTCTCGATGTTAACTTGTACCTGTTTTGAGTACTAATTTTTCTCTCATGCCTCTATCTGTAAATTTAGCGAACTATCATTCATTTTCAGGCGAACTAACGCTATTGACCAAACCACCTGTCGATCCATTGCTGACCTAATAAATTCAATGAATAAGTTCTGTTGTAGATGATAACGGTTTTCTTGTAAAGATTCTTCCTGGGTTGATCTGACTTGAATATTTGTATCAATTTTAAAATGCCGACCCAACTAGAAAAGAATTACACTGAAATACATTTTAATAAAGGAAATAAGTTGTTCTTGTCACGATCGACCATGCTATCAGATTCTTGTTTCATGGCTTTGAATTTTATTCCAATAAATACTCATCTTCACCAAGCAATGGTTTTCAAAAATTAATGTATCCGTATCGTTTGATTTTTTGGTGACTAAAGAACATTTCGTATTGCTGTCACTAAGGTTTTGGAAATAAAATCTAGTCCTTTTGGTGGTACTTTGGGTCAGATTTTAATGTATTGGTGTGTTCACTTCTTGGATGGAAAATGTGACTGCATACCCGAGTGAATGTTTGTTTAAAAAATACGTCATATAACCAAACTACAGAAACTGTATCTTGCAAAACAATATTGAAATGCAAAGGGGGCCTCCAGTCTCCAGAGTAGAAAAGAGTATATCAATTTTGAGTTAGTCGGTTCCTTAGTTTGTTGAAGATTGGCATATAATCAGAATAAACAACCATTTCTTTTCTACAATTCGTGAGTTTGTGACATTTTGTCGATTGTAATAACTAAAGTGACAGGTTGTCCAATCTTAACTTGTGGTTAAATGTCATTCTGTTGCTGTATGATTTGTGAACTCATCTATGGTAATGGGTTAATGATGCTTGATAACGATCTGCGTTTTTCCAGGTCAGCATGGAATTATTCAATAAAACTTGATGGAATTTGTAACTTCCTAACTTGACTTTTGACTTCTTTCTGATGTAAATGTAAAAATCGTAGGAAAATAAACGCTTGGTTTCATACTTCATATCATATAGAACTGATACATGACTTTTTTAAACCCACATCTCGGCATCGACGCGAATCCTACATATTCCTCCAAAATTTGATTGACCGTAAAGCCTATATTCCTTAGATTAGATGAAAGATTTATACAATTTTATAAAATTGTAAAATTGAATTTGGCATTATCTTAAATAATAAATTCAGCAATTTATTGACTATGAAGATGTTCAAGCGCAAGTTCTGAATATAAAATCATTATATAATGAATGCATTTGGTACAAGCATAAGCTAACGACGTTTTTTTTTACTTTTGTCGAAAAGGAAAGGTAAAATCACAGAAAGAGATATATAGAAATAAGGTATACGTTTGTATTAAGTTGTATTTAGAGTGACAATGAAATATGCGTCTGGGTCTTGTAATTAAATGAGGTTGAGTTATCGTGATATATTACGGTTGTGTTCTCTGTGGTTAGACTAATTAACGAGATATTAGTTGGTGCACTTTAACAGACTATATAGATTTGTGAAAAATACATCAAAGGCTAAATTAGTTCGTCTGTTGTTTTCTATTCGCCTCCATAAGGCACCCTTCGTTATGCGAGGTATTCATTCGCATCAACCATGACAAAAAGGCACAAAATTAATGCACCATTTTCACCAAATGTCGGGTTGCTGTTACTTAAAGTTTATCCAGTGAAATATGGCTTATTGTAAATACTTCAAAATTAAGTGAACGTGTCTTACGAAAAATTGCAAATCATAGAGGTCGAAATTCGAGGTTTTAGGTACCGTTCAGATTAGAACCAGCACTCCAAAACTATATAATGACGTTGGTGCTCATAAAATATTGACACTTTGCGAAGTTACAGGCGATACATTTGGCTCGGTGCTCTTCTATGCCATTATTCTATTTCTGGAAAAGCGACATTAAAGTAGGTAGGTAGGTAGATGTTAAGTTAACGTTCGCTTCCAGCGGATGCTGATATCGCAAACTAGGTAGTCGTTGGTAGTCGTAGTAGTTGGATTGGTTCAAATTGGATGATTCTGTGTTGTTGGTTTGGTTGTTGATTCTTCGTTAGATCTGGTCGGATCGAATGACATGGCGGTGAACCTCGGCCCTGGATGGTGTGGCGTGAGTTACTCCTTCATTCTTCCAAATTCGTTCTGATCATGGTATTTCTTGTTGATTGGTAGTCGAATGGTAGTCGTTGGTTTGGTTTGGTTGGATTATCTTATAACTGTTGGAATAGTTGGCGTGACTTAAATAGTACTGGGTATCGTCAATCATGATGGGATACAAGGTTTCCGATACGATACATATCGCGATATATGCTAATGGGATAAGAATTAACATTTCATCTTCAAAGTTCCTAACATTATAACTGTGATATTTGGTAATATAGTGGTTAGCGTTCACTGTCTTTTAGTGAGTTTCTAACAATTTCAGTGAGAAAAATTGTTATATCATAAACCAACACAAATATCTCTTTTTTATGGAATGAAAGGTATCGTCAAGTATCGTAGCATGTCGTATCGCGATACATCTATTCACTAGACTGAAACGTTCGCTTCATTGGTCGACAACCAGAGTATAAGGTACTTTGGGTTTGGAGTTCCAATTTAACCGGAAATGGTTCACTAATTGACACCTTAACTTATTAGAAACCTGTCAAAATATGATTGAATAGATCTATTATTCATTCCGTCATAATACATTTCGTGGGATAATCCGCCATCTTTAAACTTTGTTTAACCCCTAACCAAATTACTTATGGATTCTTTACTATCCTCTAAGCAAAATCAATAGAAAATAAACATCCTTTGGCCTTTATTAATCAGTTGGTTAATAAGTCATGTTAGAATTAATTAAAGGCACGACAAGTTGTTGATAAGCACAGATTAGCTAGATAAACAAGATAAGTAAGGCTTAACACGATATTCCAATCAGCGACTCACGTGATGAAATCTCTAGATAGTTTGTTGATTTCACGACGGATATCGCGATAAACCGAATCAGAAATTGTTGATAAGCCTAGACTAGGAATGGAAATAGGATTAATTTAAGTCGAGCTTACTGTGACCTTTCGACTTATGTTTCTCTGATTCTTAAATATATTTACGGTGTAATGTGGAATTCGATGTAAATGATATATCACAATTTGTTGCAGTCAGTACACTTTTTTTTTAAACTTTCAGAGCAGTTGGGAAAGATATTAAAAGTAAGCTAATGAAAATGAAATCAAACGAAAAAGGGCCAGATGCGCCAGTCCATGTGTGTCCAGATATCCGCGTTTGAAAGATAAAAAAACTTCTTACTTGAGACCCTGCCATATATAGACATCTATAGAAATAGGTAGAGAAATTCCTAGAATGAGATATTTTGGAAGGAATTTCTAACATACTTACTACTTCTGAAGACTATATACAAAATATATTCAACACTCAAACCACCCCGCATCTGTCCCTTTAACGGCTCCAATAGAACGAAACTTATTTCTGTCTCCTAACTCACGTCACTAACCAGGATGCCAATGTACGTGTATACTTTTGTATCAACAAACAAGACATTGCTTCTGAATCGTTCCGGGAGTGGCTGTTTGTAAAATTTGTCTGTCTGAGAAATAATAAAAGTGCCTAAAGATGAAGACAAGTAGATTTCTTACAGAGGTTCTTTCCCACTCCACAAAGTCTGAGCCTTTGTTAATTTCATTTTAAAAAACATTTAAAGTAGATTGGTAAACGTGATTTGAACAAATGCTTCAAAATCTCTTTTAGTTCCTGGCAATACAGAGACGTGTAAGAAGCCGCGTTGTTTGACGTTTACAAAGGAATATATTGTCAGACATTTGTAGGACAAGACAAGACATTATATTGTAATTTACATTTCAGGAGGGGTATATTACCAACATGTAAAAATTATGTAAACCGAATTCATTTTACATAACAGTCGATCTGTATTTGAAATTCACAAGATATACCAGTATTCTATGAATAATAATTTTTTTTGTGATGGAGCTGTCATTTTTCTTCTGAAAATGGATTTTGTATTCAATTTTGTAAATGTCTATATTCCCAATGGTTCATTCGTAATATTTTTGACTGATTAAATATACAGAGCTCCGTTTCCTTTTTCACAATTTGATGGCGCCATTGTCTGAAGCCTTCAGCAAAATGGTGTCACGTTGATGATATTATGCGACATAAAATAATTCCAATAAGAAGGAGGCGGTAAGTATAATCGACTGTTAAGAATGAAAATTAGAAAATTAATGGTCCCTAGTAGTTTATTGCCCATCATTGCTCATGAAGTCTTCATTATTAATCTTTAGGTATAATATTCGTTCAAGCGGTGATTAACCATAACCACATCATTGCGCTTTTGATGGTGGTTAAAATGGACATGGGATTGAAACAATGATAGAGGAAGAGCTTATTTTACGTTTGATAGATTGGAATTTTAAAACAATTAATGCATTTTTGTTTGCTATGGAAAAATCTTGACGTCGTCATCAGCCCAATAAGGTACATGATATTGATGTTCCTTATTCATTTCACATTAGTAAACCAAAGAAAGTAAGAATAAGAAGGAGTGGAAGTTATGTTTGCAGACTGAGTAACAATATGTAAATCAACGTAGAAATTGAATGGAGGTTATCTTGCTCCAGACAAACTGTGATTGAATTCAAATATGGCGGCCATTTTATAACGTTTGAAAACAGTTGATGATTGTCGTAAATAGACAATCTATCCAGATAGTCTTTGAAATTTTACTTTGAAATAAGATTTTTAATTTTGTGATGGATTTCAGGGTGGAAATTTGAATATCATTCTGAATTATATGTTTGTCTATTGCAGATCGGAATAAATATTGTGCAATTACATAGCGGTAAACTCGTTGACCATAATAGAATATTTTGTTATGTATGGCCATGAGATGTTCTTATTAAGTTGAAGTTTACCTTTGATAATGAGATTCACGGTGCGAGTGTTATGCGTTGGTATCTATGTGAATGGCTTTTTTGTGATAAAAGCTAGAATGGCACACGGCACAATGTAAAACCACATGGACCCAGCATTGCAGATGCAAATGATTTAAATTGCAAAAGCTTGGTAGCTAAGGAATTAACTATGTAATATTGTCATTCATTATAAAACAACGTTGACGTATTCTTCACAGGCATCTAATAGTTAATAGGCTTCTTAATTACAAAAATTAATGAGTTTCTTTTATATCTATATCTCCTTTATTCCTTTACAATACTATTTACTATTAATGATAGATTACTACTTTCAATTTCTTGTAGCTATAAATAGAATACTTTAAGACGTATTATTATAAGATGACATTCACTGATAATGGAACTCAATAGTTATTTTTAGTAATATTAATTTGATAGTTCATCTTGATGACATTCCAACTAATAAATCTATATTGATACTAATTTTGTTATCGAGTCAAAGGGGTATCAATGTATGCAAGAACGCCGATTGGTGTGTCGCAGGAAGCTCTCAACTGTCCCTTCCCGTTTCTGTTTTGCTGTATTGCTGTCTAGAACATTTAGATTTCTGCACTACGTCGAAATATATAAGAAATTTCGTCAAAGTATTCACAGTCTATTTTCTATTGATTCGACTGTCAAATTCCTTACAATTATAGGTGTAGGCTTACAGGAGGGCAGGCTGTTTTGATAGAAAAGGCAAGGGTTGAGATGACGGCACACGATGACGAAAACACTACTTGTCTGCCCTTTACTACTTTTGCATATTAGACACATCACTGTACTTTGTAGCGCATTATGTAATTGTAAGCCTACTTAATTAGAGTAACACGAAAACTTACAACCCTCCAATATAACTTTTTTCTGTAATTTCCGGTTGTTTCGCGCCACTATTTTTAAGTCGTCTGCCAAGTTGACTTTCATTCGCACCTTTTCTATTGGATATCGTGCAATCTGTGGAGAAAGCTGTTTTGTTTTCATTTCCGGTTGATAATGTACCGTCTGGAATACCACTTCCGATTGAAACACGAAACTTTTTAAAACAGTTCTATTCCTCATCTATTTTTTGATAGTTTCAACTATTCCTGCCAATAGAACTGAATCGATACTTCTAATTACATTTAAAACTGATGTGTTTTTTGCCACTTCAAATCTAATATTAGACCTGGTAAAATTAGGCCAAATAAATTGAACTTTCTTCAAGTGACTTACGGACGGTATTCATAACCTAGAATAGTATTAGCGTACATAACTTTAATTCTGTAGTCTGTAACTTTCCTTCTAGAGCTAATTTCCATTTGAAAAAGCAACCTGAAACACTAATTAACAAACAACCTTCAGAGAAAAATTATGTCGAAAACGTGTATAATTTGCTCTGTTCTATGAATATGTCCAGGTAATAGTAAAACCGATATGTTTTCGTGTGATTTTTGCATTTATTATTTTTCAGAAAATCTAAGAACTTATACAGATGAAAAAGCACTTCCTTGGAGACAATGAGATAACCTATCTATCTCTAATTGTCGTTGTCTCCTTGTTCTCAATCATGAGAACAAACCTTGTACTTCATTTACACAATATTAATCGTTCAACATTAATGTTACTTGTATATTTCTAGAATTCTATAAACGTTGGTTACAGTATAGACAAATTTTTAGTGACAAAACTTAACGTTTCATTAAACACAAAACAGAACTATAATGACTTTTGTATCCAAATTTATTGCTACAACAAATTCCAATAGACAATTTGAAACCATGTAAAAATGTTATAAGAAATGAGAAGCTTAGATTGAAGGAATACATCGTTGGATTCACTTTATGTGGGAATGAAACGAAAAGAAAGGAAACCAAGTCAGCCTTAACATCGATGATCTGGACATCTCACAAATTCAAAAAGGTTACTTGGCAGTATTTTCGATTTCCATTGGAAATATTATAATTTGATGATAAAACTGTCTTGTGAAAATAAAAATTGTCCTTCTGTTTCGTCTTGCTTTCTTTCTACTTGGTGTAATAAAGACGGATAACGCCATGCATGACATCGGCATGAGCATACGCTTTTCGATTCCCAACAGCTTGTCGCATATGCAGCTTCGTTCATTGTCCTGCACTCAAAGTGTAACAATAGTTCGAGACTAGATTATGATTAATATTGTCATGAATATATCATGCAATAATATTGCAAACAATCTACTGCTAATGTCTTTATACACATAAACGTTAGATTAAAACAAGATAAAAAGAAACGAAATTGAGCTGTTAGATTCCAGTAACAAAATATATGAAGTGTCTAAACAGCGGGGATTTTGATTAATGAACGTGAAAACAAATCGAGAAATAAATTTCCAAGCTAGAAATTAATATCCCGTTACAAAGGAGATTTCTTGTCAATTTCTAAAAAATCTAATCTGATGTTAAGGAATGAAAAATGATTGTTGAATGAATAATTTAATACCGTTGCATTTGGTGTCAGTTTCATTAATCAGCTTCTCTACCACATGAATTGTGTGAAAAAATTGTAAGGAAAATGTTCCTGTAATTTTAATGTTATTGGCCACACACAACAGTTTGCTTCATACCATTGTGATCTTTTCCTTACAGCTTTAGTATCAGTAGACAACTTGGACTTGAATTAAATATGCAAAACAAAATCTAAATCAACCGGTAGGTCTTCAGAACACCTATACCCGTTCTTTGATTGAGTGCGCTTATTCGACAATTCTATGATATTTATTCCTGTGTCAAGGCGACCTTACACCGTTGAAGCTGTTTAAGTTCCATTCTTTGCACCATGAAAAATACCATCGAAATTCCCCGATAAGATTTATCTTAAAATCAATGAAGATACTCAAGTTTATTTGCCTTAAAGGGTCATTTATAACTGCTTAGTCGAGTGAATGCTTTTAACATTTAGACCGGAAGTGTCCCTTTAAAACAGATAGGTCAACGTGAAATGATTATTAAAATAAGCAGTTTGCATTTGCAAACCGTACGATCAACCCTTAATATAGAGTCCAACGGTATCAATAATCGACAATGCCTGATAAGGTTATGTATGTATTTGAATCATGAAAGCCGAGATGTTCCTTTCGTGTTAACGGCAATCCAGAATGTGTGATTATTCTAAGTAGATGTGTCCACAATGAAGTCAATCGTATTCCTTTAACAATAGCATCAACAAATTCAAAAAGTCTAATCTCATTAGGCTACGGTTGTAATTTACCATTAGGCTGTTCTTTTTAATTATGTATCAACAATCCACATGTCTGATTAGGTTAGATATTGCCGTTATATAAACGGGAAAGTTCCTTTAACTCTAAATAGATGAAGTTGACCTGACATTATTGAAGTAACTCTTTAGATTTAGTTCACGGTTGTGTGCTTCATTTCGACATTAAGTTATTGCATGTTTTATTGATTTTGTGTTTATTTTCCATTTGAATTGTATTTTATTTCCCTAGATATTATAAATTCGAATTATATAACGGATTCTTACAATAAAAATCTTCAAAAGCAGTAGGATTTTCTGCCAATGCAAGATTTTATTCATGTGAAATAATATTGTTGTTGTGATGTAGATGGTATGGAAGTCGCAGTACCTGAATAGATGTAACGTTTGATAGTTATATCTATCTAGGTCACCCTTCAAACTTTTGGGAAAGTATAAAACATGCTTTATCCGCGATACTTCTTGAAAGTAGCGTCTGACATCAAACAATACACTTGTTTATGTTCTAAACATATCAACGTCTATGTCGACCTTCTACATGGTTTGGCATGTTATCGGGTCAAGGTCTTGTGGAGGCTTGCGTCATTGATCATTTGGTGTAGGAATCAAATTTGATAAATTATTAATTTCCTATATATGAACGTACTATTTTCATATCATTTCCCTGTTTTCCAGACACAACATTGTCATCTGATGCTTTATTTTGTAACGGTCTGTCATCAAGCATTTCAGTATTTTATTAATAGCTCAATTAAAAGTGTGAAGTATTGTAATATAAGATCTGGTAAGCATGTGTTCCCCATAAGATGTTGATGAAAGTTGTGCTGTTTTTTCTTCATGTTATACCATGTTGTGCACACACTTCATTCTAAACCATTTGGTTTGGTTGATGATCACTGAAGACTTGTTTAAATGATGTTGGTGATAGAGAGAACTCTACTGAATTTTACAACTCAAAACACTATACAATAATATGAAAATAAATGAAAATAAGTTTTATTAAAGACAATCTGTATAATGGATTGTTCACTTTATTTCATTTAATAATTAATATCAGACTTCATAATTTTAATGACGTGATTCGGGATTTTTTTCAGTGAATATTGGTCAATAATGTGATCGACTTGCACTATTAAAAATCTGATCACCAACACTGAGAGGAAGTCGTGTCTTACCGGACTTTTATGACGGGTCGGCGGCAGCTACATTCGTTCAACATGTATAGCGACTCTGCTTAGCGATACATTCGACTTATCGATGGCCGACAGCGTGATTGCTCTAAAAAAAGAAAAAACGCATATTGTATTATGGTTGATTAACTGTTTACATTCTATGGAGAACTTTTGGTAATTTGATTTTTTTTGGTAAATATTCATGCATAAGGGCATAATATTAAACCACAAAACAATCTATTAAGAAATTTAACGTCACATAAATTCTTAACAATGATTGAATAGTTTAATAAATATCCTGTAGCCAATAGAATGATCAATCAGATTTTATAATAAATTGACTGTATTGGATTGTTAAAAATGGTTTTAAATGCTTCATGTCATTTAATATTGACTTACTGGAATTTCTAGTAAAATTAAAGTCGCTTTGATCAGTTTCTGGGTCAATGTATCCAAGTATATATAATAACTAAACCTCTTTCGATCTGATTCTTGTAACCGGTAAAGGTCGCTTATAATGAAGCAGGACAGAAAATATTGTAATCGAGTATACATAAGGTGGGTACTTAAAATGATTGTTATCGGCTCTTTAAACTCCCTCTTTTAAGAATACGTACCAAAAGATTCATGTAACTTGATGATTTTAATTATGTTTTATATATTGTTTGTAAATCTAACCCGAATTATGTGTGGACATAAAAGCTGAGATTTAAGCAGGGACTAATCAGCTACCGGAATTAGATGAGTTAATATGAAAATTTTACGGAAACAATTTAGGTTGTCAAGAATCTGTATTATAGACTAAAAACCTTCCGTCACTGATCTCTCCTGGATTACAGTCATTATACCGTTTACAACTGGAATAATGGATAAAATGACTTATTCTGTGTTACCCCATTATCTATCGTAAGTCAAAAGATGGAATCTAAGACCTCTCTAAGGAACCTGTCGAAGGTCCATTCTGAAACACACAGATTTTTTAATACGACAATGGCGACGGTTTTCTGTGTTCAGTTTTAATTGGAATCTTATTACTGATGGATGGAAGGAACGTTCGATTCTCATTCCCTTTCTTTCCCTCTGAACCATCCTGTGTGTCGCCTGCTTTATTTCAACAAATAGGTCAATTAAGCAACAAGGGAATGCATTTACTCGTTTCATTTTATCAGTTCAAATTTGGACGGTCTGGTAAATGTACGATTGTCAATTATGGCAGATTCTTTTATGCTTTATTCATTTTATCTGCCACAAGGGGTTTGCGTATCTTTCTATCATATTCATTATAAAATTACGTTTTTCTCTTCTAGAATTTTTAATTCCTTTGCGGATTTGTGCATTGTTCAGAAAAGTTATAGATGTCAAAATGTAATCAGAAAACTTCAAAAACCTGAATCAACCATTCATGGCGACAAAGAGATTTAATGCAAATGGGACAACATGAATAAATAGCAAAGCTTCGTCTTGAAAGGAACTCTTATTGCCTGGTGATTGATTCTAGACTGAGGTTTACAAAATTGAGTGTTAGATAACATTTTCCAAATAATCTTTTTATTACATATGTATATTCATGGTGTTTTGCAAAATCTTAAAATAATACACATTTTAACTATCAAAAACATATTGTAAAATTGTACAGCAATTAAATGTTGAAAACAACTCAAATCAATCCATTTGAAATATGATTTTTAATTGTAAGAATTTAAAGGAAGTATCTATCTGAGATAGTCACCTGAGATGTGTTTCTCCTTTTGAAATTGGTCTGATCTTCGGTCTTCTGATCTTTCCAAGGAGCAAAGATCATATTGTCGATGTTAGCTGCACACTATCACGACTAATAAGCGATGGACACGGTGTTTATGTTATCAAATGTAACACTAGCTAGCTATCTACACCTTGGCACCATTAAGGCGCTACTTGATTTCTTAACGAATTGATGCTCACCAATTTCTGTATTTCAAGTCACGGTACAGTAAGAAAATTCAATATAATGTAAGCCACTCCATTCGATTTGCTTCAAGTATCTCTGATTGAAGTAGATTAAGTTTCAGTCTTCACGTTGTCTTCAAATCGGCTGGAATGGAATGCCCAATGGATTATAAGTTCAGGAGAGATATGAATTGTTTGAGCAATAATTAGTAAGTTGATTTTCAAACACACCCCTATTTCATTTTTTTAAAATGAATCTCATTAAAAAGCAGTGGATGTTTTGTTCAGTGTTTTTTTTCTTGTTAATACACATGCCCTTGCTGGTCTATGGCAAATTTTCTTTAGATCATGTTCTGTTGTATTTTGAACCAATAACACTCAAATATGTCTTGATTTATGCTAACCACTCTATCTAATCAAGTCTGCATCTGGTAGATTGAATATTAAATGATCCAGAATAGAAGATGGTAAGTGGAGTCACTAACGGACGAAATCTAAGAAAAGAAATAAAAAACCAAAATTTATATTTTAAACCGAATCGTATTGTTGTAACGAGTAATTGCGATTATAACAACATCAAAAGTGGAATACTGCTGCATTAGTTTCGGCTCTGTTTTGCAGATCTTATGTGAAGAATTATTCTGATCTTCAATAAAGCATTGAAGAAATTACCAATGAGCAGATAGGTTCATGTTATTAATTGTGGCTTTTTACCGTTTTAGTCAAACCCTTTGGATTCACAAAATCTAGTCACTGTATCTGACTGTCTTTGAGAGCCGCCATTTCTCTCTAGTTTAGTTCCACTCCATGATTAACCTCTGAAAGAACAAGTCCATTAATAAGAGTGATTTTTTCTCGGTTATTGGGTTAATGATTGTTTTATAAAGTAATAGTGGGTCATTATATATATAAAAATATCATTTCTTTTGCAAGAGTTGTGCTAAATAGTTTGCTGCTGGCACATTTATTTTTGATAGCTCTGGATTAAATCCGAATTTCGGGTAAACAGTTCTTCCAGGTATTCGTCTTTCCAGTTCAAAATCTGTGAGGGCATACAAAAAACACAAGTCTTGTCTTATTTACTTTCGGTTGTAAATACTCGTCTTATCGAAGACTTTTCAAAATATACACGATCATACCCAAGGAACTGTCAATCTCAAAGATCTTTATTAGCTTATTATTATTGAGAAGAAGTTTTAAGTTACCCAAACTAGATTATATGGCGTTACAGAAATTTGTATCAAAAAGATTGAGTTACCAATTAACCCGAGATAAATTGTTGTAGAAATATCTATCTCTTTTAAAACTGTCTAGCCAGTTCAATTCGTTAAAAGATACCACTTGACAATTGAGATCAGTCTGGAAATTAGAATCCGGTGAATTTACTGGAACAAATCTTATCAACATCTTAAAGAGCCCTGTTTCCCAGCTCGGGGTTACAAGCGTCCCTGCAGAATGCTCATTGTCCAATTTAGGAGCATTGGTGATACTAACACTTTGAATTTTATGTCTGTCAGCTAAACTGGCTATGGTAAATCTGATGACGCTTGCTGAATATATATAATGGTTGTCATCTAGTGAGAGTGCGTATCGCTCTTGAACATGTTGCTTTATGGTTATAACGAATCTAGAATCACATATCAGCCTATTTCTTGTGTACATGTATATGTGTTTTTGTCTTTATTATAGTCAGACACTATCTTATTTCACATAATCAAAACTAAAATTATTATTTGATATAATATTCTAACAATGTAGATTTTTGTTATAAAAACTCAATTATTTGAGAAATGTACTGAGTCAGCATGTCAGTGTAACTTGTAGGATTGATTATTTGTGTACCACCACTATGAAGCAATCAATATCCAGATCAATATTTCCAATTGATTATTACATGTCATTTATTTTATTTCCTAACTATTTTTTCCTATTCGACAAATTTTAATTATCCGAACTGAAGTTCTCTTATATTATCATGACAGAACTGCATTATATATAGATGTGAAAAAGGTCATGCATAGAACTATAAAATCAATACCACGATTACACATGGACTCTGTGGAAGGGGTATATCGTTGCCAAGCACAGTGTAATAGTGCCATAAGATGACCTGTGAAAGATGAACATGACATCAAAACTTTGAAAGCAATACAGTTTTATCATAGTATCATATTAATATTTTTTTCATTCTATACTGTTGCTTGACCATACCCTCGAGGGATGCCTGAACAATTTTGAACCAATCATTCTAATATTGTAACGGAACTCAATCATGCGGTTGAACTGTTGCTTACGTTTATTATTACTGGACTATATCCTTGAGGAATGCCTAAATATTTTGAAATTTCAGTGGCCCTCACACCATAGCGATCACCAGCTGCATATGGTTAGAAATAAGTATACCGAGTATAAGTATTGAACTCTTATGTCAGTGTGCTGTGACTAGTGAACTCGTGGCCACTTTCATTATTCGCAACCATACACAACTGGTAATCGTTATGGAGGGAGGGCACATTAAAGTGGAAATGCATAAATTGATGATTTGTTTCTGCTGTTTGTTTTCACTCGGACAAAAGAAAACCCTTTGCAAACTATCTTAGCACTTCACTCCATAAGTGAGAACTTGGTTGAAGTTACAGCAACATTTTGCGATTGATGGCAACTTCAAATCGGTTTCCTCGCAACGGTTGAACTTGCAGTAAAATCTGACAACCTATTTACATCGAACTTTGATGGTTTAATTTGATTATCTTTAACAACTAATGTACTGTGCTTCTCTTGTGATCATTTAGTGCTTAATTCCAATTCCAAGTTGCCTGAAAGTCTCTGAGGATTGATTCCGAAATTTAATAAAGCTATTTATGACCTTCAGAATGCTGATTGGTGTTATCGTTGCTTCGTGCTATGATTCCAATTATTCGCACTGAAGTAACTTAATCTCCTGAAATGATAGTATTATTTTCTACAAGAGAACTGAGCGGTAATATACCTCTGTGATTTCAGTTGTCAACTCATTTCAGAGGGAATAAGTTAGCAGAGTATTCAATTTGTTTTAAGCCTTAGACAAATGCACTTTTTTTTTTATTGAAAAAGGATGATGTTGACGATAATGGCGATAGTGAATATAATGAGTAATTATTCATGATGACGATGATTATAAAATAACTTATTATGACGATAATACAAAAAAAACTTCTTTTGATAATGAATAATGATGATGGTGAAAATTAATGACCGAAATTTCAAATACAATTTTATTTCGTACCAAAGTACAAAACTTTAGTAACATAAACACAAAATAATGATGTTCTTGACGAAAGGTTATTCGTTCAATTGATCCCCGAGGGAAATGGAAGAGACTGGAAAGGAACGAAGTTCATCCGGCGGCTGTTAACAGTTATAGAATACTGCGGACTTTTTCGCCAGCTGCTAACAGCCTAGAGACAATAGTACAGCATCCGTCATCGTGTCCATTAAAGGCTTTCCAGATAGGTTGTCAATGTCGATTCAGATGCTGAAAAGTCGGTTATTTCCTCGGGGAATGACTAACTGCTTAAAAGCCTATGTTTTAGACTACTACTTCGATATCATGCTCGCTGAAGGATTAAAAGAATTATGGCATCTTTGTATGGTTCGTTGGTTTAATTTATACAGATGTAAATAAGAAAATAAAAGACATGTCATATGAAATTGTGGTATTTAGTACGATTTTGCTAAGATAATCTGAAATTTGCCTTGTCCACTAAACTTCGTTTTTAACATCGTTGGAAGGTACTGCACATTATGTAGAAAAAATAAGGGCCGAGACGTCTTGGCTTTCATTCAGCTTGTTACGGTAAAAGATAATAATGTACTTCTATTATACGTATATTTACGTTGGTTATTTATCTATTAATTTGTATTTAGCAATAAATTGATAATAAATTTGATATTATAATTATTTATGATTATTTGATAATGTGTCAATAGGAAACCCGATCAATAATACTATTATTATAAAATACCTCACTGTATATTGTTCTACTATTGACTACATGATCAGATCGATCGTCAATTGATAAATGTTTTAAATAAATGTATCAGAGATAATGACATATATTGGAATTAGTACGTATGTGTGTGGAAATATGAACATTCCGCTAGGTTTTTTTTAAGTAGAGCTGCTATCACTGATCATGGGTCAATCTGGCTTGACCGAGTATCTCAGTTTGCGAAGCTGCCCCATCCCCCCATATACAGTTATCCGGCCGTTTTAAACATCGCGATGGAACTATTGTGTAAAGGATTATTTCTATTGAGCTTGTGGACAAAATAACATCATCATTGTTAATCTAAGACTATATTTTTTCTGACTTGTTAAAAATTGTGAATATCATGAACTTTGATATTTTAATAACAATTATGAGTTTTGCAAACCTTTTAACACACTCGTGATTTTTACATAAAAAAAATTTTTGGTCTGGTAGCATTGATTAAAATTGATGAGATTTGATTGTATTAAAGATGTTTTTTCATAACAATAAAAACAAAAATACAAAATAAACGATTTCGAAATGGTCACATGCGTTGCAATTGTTTTATAACTTTTTAAAAATTAGTCCTATAACTTTCTACTATTCTATAACTGGTTTAAAACTAGTCTTATAAGCTTATATTATTTTATTACATGTTTAAAAATAGTTTTTTTTAAGTTCCAATTGTTTTATAACATGTTTAAAACTAGTCTTAAGAGTTTGAATTGTTTTATAACTTGTTTATAACTAATCCTATAAGTTTCAATTGTTTTATAACTTGTTTATAACTGATCCTTTAAGTTTCAATTGTTTTATAGCCTGTTTAAAACTAATCCTTTAAGTTTCAAACTATTCATATAGGTTTTGTATTGTTTCATAACTTGTTTATAACTAGTCTTATAAGTTTACGTTGTTTTATAACTTGTAAATTTAAAGGAATAGTCATAAACTATTCCTTTAAATTTATATTGTTTTATAACTTGTTTATAACTATTCCTATAAGTTTCAATTGTTGTACAATTTATTTTTTTAACTAATCCTATAAGTTTCAATTGTTTTAATGTCCAATGTTTCGATTGTTATGAATTAGAACTTTATTGTTAAATAAATTTATTGAATTTTTGAATAGTTGTATTGTCTTGATTATTGATAAGAATATTTCACCTCCAGCTATTTGAATTTATTTTTATCAAATATGTTGATAATTGAGTAATAATTCAAATTGTATTGAGTCGGACAAGAACGCAATGATGTAGTACTCTGGCTCAAATTAAATTAAAGTTAAAATCCTACGCCTGTCTCGTGTCACTTCACGAAAACGTGGCCTATACTGAGCGCAGGTTAACAGTCCAGCGTACATGTAATACCTATCACCTGTTAGTAACCGTTGGCTGTTATCACAAAATCTTTTCCTAAGACATTATTTGAATAATACATGGAAAGAATAACAGCTTGATGTTTTAATTGTTGTCAATCCCAGCCTTTTGTTTTCTCCTAAATTAACGGATAAACCAGACTTTCTCAGGAGTGCTTCGAACGGAATTTAGTCTTGACATTGTCTTAATGATGGTTTGGTATTGAAAAAGATTTTCTAGTTTGATTAACTTACAGTAATTAAACTGGTATGTAATGGGCCGTTTACACGGTACAATATCACTATTAATCACAGTAAATAGCCTGGGAAACCTAACCCTACTTCGACCAAATGAGAATTTATCGACAAAGGCAAGATATCTCTACTTATTACTTCATGCTACATTTCATTCTATAATAAATCATATTTCATAAGTTTCATGATATTGCTTCGGAAATTTCAAGGTCTCCACAGATAACATTTCTCTCTTCCACATGGGCAAGTTTTCCTTTCTTTTTTGACGTTCGAAGTCAGTCGCATGGTGTTCCAGACAGATTTTTGCCGGCCATGACATTTGCTCTCTTGAACGATATATAAATCTAAAAATGCATCAAATTTATACTATATTTTTATAATAACGTTATTAGGGTAGAGAGTGTTACTGTGCTGATGCCTTCACATAAGCCAGCCCGACTGAGCCAGTAATATTATAGAGGTCCATGTCAATGAAACTTGATTATAATTCTCTACATTACGGCTTGATGGATTTATCCATACTAATCCTTACAATATTAGGCTCTGACTAATTATCATTGCCTAAAGATAGCAGATTAAAATCCATCGATGCGAAATATCAAAAAGAAATATTAAGGGAGTCAAAACGTGTTAATTTCGCACTCTTTAAAGTTGTGTACATTTTCGTTACAACAGATAAGTTGTCTGTACGTTTTTAGGACGAAAGTACCTGCAAGATACCTACAAATAAAATACCAAGCAAACATTAGTTCAGAAGTTTATACGAGCAAGTTATAATTTTAACCATTATAAAGGCTTTCGTGTAACGTCAATTAAGGTTAAACATAATCAAACTGTAATGTTTACAATAATTCCGATAATGCGCTCTGAAAGTCTATCGTAGTAGACATGGTAATAATGTATCTATGGGACTGTTGAAAGCCTCATACGGTAAGAACTTCTATTGTTATATATTGTTTATACCTAAGACAATGCCGCTTTAAAAGAGTAATTAATAAGGCTAAAGGAAAATTTGAAACCCGATTTCTCATAGACTGATGGTTGATCAGTAAAGACAGAGGCCTGTAGCGATGCTGTCATCCTTGTGTTCTCGATTACTGTCTTTTTTCATAGTCTCTTAGCTTTTTCCTAAAATTACATTGACACTTGAAAACAAACAAGAAGACGAATAGAACAAAAAGTCAGGAAATATGTCTAAAAGTGAAAAATAATGAAAGACACGTCTATATTATCCACGGATTTCAACGCTGGTTCTCCAGGATCTAGTCTTGTCATTCGCCCAAGTTTTGAGGTTAATGCAGTTCATTACAACTACAGAGCGATTTCTGTCGATTTCTTTCGTCCCACATACTTTATATTGTAAGCGTATGTTTCCTTGCAAGCTTTTCTCTGTTGTTCAGAATGTTTGAAATAATTATCATGACAATCCTGGTCCATAGTAGTAATGCGTTGATAATTTCTAGAAGTGCAACGGGATGAGTGTGGAAACTTAAAGGCATTACTGGGAGCGATTCCTTTGAGAAACAAAAATATTTTGACTAGGCCTACTATATGTTATTCAAGTTATCTTGTAGGTGATGTGTGAAAAGCTTTTATATCATCTTAAAATTCAGACTGTTCTTTGATTTACTTCTCACTTCTGGTTAACTGGTAGACTGAATTATTTATTGGTTACACTATTATTTTCTTCGCGTTCTGTTCGTTTCGCAGTCTAAAACATTTGGAATAACAATACTCTGTACATACAGAAATAAAGATGATGCAACCCTATTTTTCTAGATTCAGTTTTAGAGTATACAGTCTACCAGGTGATCTTTCCAAATCATTAGAACACCTCTACTTTTCGATTGAGTATTATTCAACTAATATTCAAATATAATATGAATAAATGAAAATAAGGAACCCCATCTTAAAGATTATCTTAGCTTTGCAATCTGATAGGTCTGAATGATAACTTTAAGAATATTAAGCAATCGCTATCAGAAAACCATATAATATTTATGATTCTTTCAAATGTCTCTATTTGTAAAAGCTGGATTATAGTAAAACGAACGAATCAATTGATTTATTCTGGATATTCTACACATTTTATCTTGACAATTTTGGCACCGTGTACTGCATTTTAATGAATATTTCTTTCATGGGTTGTGACAGATTAATCAAAATTCAAAGGAGGAACATTTCCATAAGAAAAAGTTCTTTGTTAGGTTTAAATGTATTACATTTTCAAACAGATCATTTAGAAAGAAAAGTCAAATTTAAAAAAAAGAGGTATTGTTAATGTGTTAATTAAAAGTTCTTTGCAAAATCAATAGCATTCACGTTTCCATATAAATTCATTAAATTATGCATTGGCTCTTATCATTCAAAGGCCAATACAGAAGCTACTTTCTAAAAATAATGAAATTTTCAAATCTATGAAATTAAATCCATTAGAGAGAAACCGAATTTAATTAAATGTGATGGTTTTTTAATGAATTATTGAACAACTTAAGAAAAAAAACATTTTTAAAAAAAGGATAGCAACTTAAGTTTACGAGGACTCTATAAAATAGCTGATTCTTAGATCAACTTCTTGATATCGTTATTTCCTGGATTATCCGTGTCCATTTACATATGTGTTGACAGGAATTGACTTGTTTAAAGTAACATTATTCAACTTGACGATCGAGATTAAAACCAACATTACTTATAGGCCTAACTCAAAAGCGCACAGAAATATTTCCCCGTTTCAACATTGATTATTAATACATGGATTACATTTAAGAAGGCACTTTATGTTTTGTTCTCAATTCAGACTAAATTTAAAAGGAAAAGTTTGTCAATGAATAAAAAATACGTTAATTCAATTTGTAGTCAGGGGAAATTGTAGAGCCTTATTTCAACAAAGTATTTGAACAGCTATTGGACAGTATTTGAAGTATTTTCCTAAAGATTGGATTTTATTTAAAAATTGCCTTCAACTGCAGAAAATTCTCATGTTTTCTTATTTTCTCTACAAGACAAAGTCAACAAATTACTGAATAAATGAATCTCAAACGCTGTCGATAAAAAAAACTGTTTGAAGACTTTAGTTCGAGAAATTCAGGTCTGAAGACTCCTATAATAGTTTTAGATTCAAGAGTCGTGATATTTCATTTCTGTTCATATAATTCTGTACAGAACAGATGAATTCGAAATACCGTGAAATGTAATGAATGCATAGACAAAATTAACCTTACTATCGTACGGTGTAGAACTAGTGTCCACCACTGTCATTACCACAATGTGCATTAAGAAAATTGGTTTGAAGTATTCGGACTATATCTGATTCTGGAAAGTGAAACCGATCTGGGAGCAAAATTTAAATAATTATAAAGTCGCTTAAATTAATGTGCATGGAATTAGGTTTAGAATAATATGACGTAATGACCGAGCTCTTTGACATTCTGCCAGGAATCGTGATTGAATTCCATCATTAGACATAGAATCTTTCATTGAATTCCATCAATTTTCACCACCAGCAAGGTCGATGGCTATAATATGAGTGTACTTTAACGCTATCAGGGCAATCCAATTTCCATATTTCATTTTATTTGATTTCGGTGAAAACTATCATCCTAGGCTTTAACCTTTTTTTTTTTACTTTAAAGCTACCATGAGATGTTAAAACTTTCAACTCTTCCAGGTCAACTGAATTTTATGTTTATTCCAGAAAGGTAAAACATATCGTTGAATTCGTTAGACCATTATGAAATGGAAGCCAATGCTAAAAGATAAACCAATATTTATTAAATTTTGGAGAGTAAAAACATGAAAATTTCAATTGATTTTAATATCCTTACACCGATTAACTCTTTGGATTTCAATTTACGTCGCATAGTTATATTATGTTCTATAGCTGTCATTGGCTATGAAGGATATTAATTAGGGCAGTCAGACGAATGGAACCTACAAAATAATTTCACGGCAAATATACCATGGATAATAGTGCAATATTATAATCGATTTATGAATGAATTCCCCCACAATAGCCCATTCCCTTTAAAGCCTCCTGACACTCGCCATTCACAAATTACCAAAGATTTATCGGCCTTGGCTAGAGTTCAATAGTCTTCAAACCATCTTTAAATTGCTAGTCTGCATACTAAATAACTCTTTAAACAGCTTGTAGACAGTGCTTTAGTTTTAAAAGCTAATTTTCCTAATGAAATTACTTCAGAGACGTCTTAAATCACCTTCAAACTACTAACAGAATGCGAGGAAACTTGTAAATCATTTAATCTCGCTGTGAAGCTGACACAAGACGAAGGATCTACTTAGAAAAACGTATTTGCTTCTTGTTTCTTATTTCAAACACTGAGCAACAAATTCAATGGATATAGAGAACATTAAGAGATATTTGAAGCGGTAGTTGCCCACTAACAGCGTAGTTTTACGGTAGGTATTAGTCACCTCTGTCCTCTTTTTAACTCCTGTTCTCTAGAACAACAACCAAATCCATGGATCAGCAAGGGAACCCTTAAAGTTAAAAGCCGTAACGAGAGCTGCGGGTCGGCGAAGTGTTACGACAAAGGGCATACAAGAGCGTTAGTTTCCTTTGACCTCCTACCAATCTTTGGTGAAGATATATTGATACTTCTGTAGAGACCTGGGTTTGAATTAGCTTTCTAGTTGGCTTTCAACCTCTGTTATTGATCTAATAAGTTTTAAGTTGCCAAGCAAGGTCAATATCACAGCTGTAGTCAGTTAGACGTAACAAATAGAAAACATTATTTATGAAACAGACCATAATTCTATTAATTTTGGTAATTGAGCGCAATATGACTTCATAATTTATTGTAGATAATAAGCGATAATATGAATAATTCACGTTGCCTACTTAAATAGTGGACCATCAGAACAACTCAATATTTTCTGAAGGTATTTCAATTTTAGATCAATTTCCAGCAGTCGAATTGAAATAACAATTCGTGAAATAGACATCGTTACTTACTCGGAAGCATTTTGTGTGTAAGTTAGCTCCTGCATTGGAACCAATAGGAATTGTTCCTCTGTTGAACATGTTTCGACGAGCGCAATTAAAACCAACAATGTATTATTATTGACTCATTTCACTTTTGTAAAAAAATTTTCAACCAGCAGTTTTTGTGTCAACAATGGTCCTTTTCAGAAAACTACTATTATGTGACTTTAGATAAATACAATTTTACAAAACATTGTCATCCAATAAACATGTACAGTTGTGTGCACTTTACTTTCCTACACTTAGTATTTAGAGTAATTCAGTTATATTAAGTGCTATGTATTTTTTCTCTCTCACCTATACCTTGTCGTAATGATACGAAACGTGTTAAAAATAGACACTTATCTGTTTAGATAATTATAGTCAACACGGTAATATCATTAGTAAGGTTGGATATTACAACTGCCTGTGATTTCTGACATTGACACTTTAAAAACAGTCGATTTGAGAATTTCAATATGTGCAGATTTTAATGTACAACTCAGGCGTCCTTATAGTTCAAAATCTGACAAAGAGTTAGATAATTAACATTGTCAAGGTTTGGCCTGGGACCCTTTTGCAGCAACCTCCGTTTGAATAAGTTGATGATTTATTTTTGACCAATTGGAACCGTTATTGCAATCCTATATTCTGCGATAGGTTAAATTGAATAATGGCTCAGGTAGTGCAAATGCGGAAATAAGCGCTCTGTTGGTGTAATCGATAGAATATTTGGAATAGCACACCTTCGATATATCGAGATGATTTGACTGTGTTGAGATCTTTCGGTTTAATAATAAGGGTATGCCTTCTGTTGCCCGGAGCATCCGTACATCATGTATGCGTGTATCTAATGACTGAGAATATATTGTTATTATTCAAGCTAAATCGACAGAACATTGTAACTTGTCATATGTCTCCAATAAAAATAAAGTAGGTCGATAAAAATTGTGAATATTGTATGTTATTCAGTATTTTCAATTATTGTTCTCATTCAGTCTATCGTTTATTTAGTCGGAAGAGGTCACAGAGTAGGAGAGTATTTTTGTGTGCTTAGTGTCTAGAAGGTTACAATTGAATTCTAACAGGTGCGCTTTGGGGATATGGATCGCTTCTTTTTTTAGAGTAGATAAGCAGGCAATAGTGAATTGAAAAGGGACGGCGTTGGAAGCCAATAGAGTAAATAGTGAATCTATTGTGACTTTTTTATGTAGGCCGTTGAGAAATATAGGGAATCGAATACAGTGTTAATGTGTGTGGAATTAAAAAGCCAGCAATGGGAAGAAATGGCGTCGTGTTTTAACGTAGATAGTGGGGATGTGAAAAATCAAGCCATATGGTAATATGAATATTGCAATTCTAAAGTTGGGAATTATTAGTTTCGCGTTAATTATGAAAATTACTTGGCGAGTTACGTTTTGTGAGTAGGGATTTGATCAGTGGCATAATGACGTTTTATAATTAAGGACTTGGTGAGTGACGTTTTATAAGCATGTACTGGGTGAGTTACGTTTTTTAAGTAAGGACTTGGTGAATGACATTTATAAGTAGAGAGTGAGCGACATTTGATAAGTTCGTACTGGATGAGTGACGTTTTATAAGTAGGGACTTGGTGAGTCACGTGTTATAAGTACAGACTCAGTGGTGACGTTTTACAACTCAGCAATTGATAAGCTACTTTCTCGAATCAGTAAGACATGATTTGTTTTCTTAACTCTGTAATTCGTAATTATATAGTGTAGTGTTTAGATTTGGAAGCCTATATTATGTGAATTGAACAGTGAAGTTCTGGAGGTAATTTTAAATCATAGTCGTTAACTATCATAGTTACTGAATATTTAGGCAAATGTAGTTGATTTGGTAATAATTTTATGATGTTCAGGCAAGGCAAATATCAATACCTTCCTAGGTTGCGTTTGCTTAGCTTTATAAATGTGGTTTATTAAAATGTTAAATAGATTTCGCCTAATAAAACAGGCACGTACACGTTATATACGTACACGTTCTCCGAGGAATAAGGAAAACCAGGAATCTCACTGTAAGTGACATAAATTCTTTAGAATATACTGTTATGGTATAAATGTATCTCGTGTGTTTGAATTTATTTTATTCTGAAAGTCTGAAAACCGCGTATTGATTTGAAAACTTGTATTTTGCAGTTAAAAAAATAGTTCTTCTCAATTTTCTTTGGCGATTTAAGTAAAAATGTAACACTTGGTTTGTCTGCAGTCAAATTCAACTGCCATGATATATTTCCACTCGTCAGATTTTCCATTTGACAAGTGGTTGGATAGGTGAAATCAAGATGAAGTAAATAATTAAACAAAAAGGGACCCAGTTCTTTGTTTTAATCAGATTGACAGATAAGAAGTATGTTAATTGTCCTATTAAGGATGGTCCTTGGTTCAATAAAATCACTGTTTTCTTGAACTTAACTTTACCAATTGATGATAGTAGAAAAATATAAAAAAGAAAATCAATCTCTGTCGAACTATATCTATTATTAATAACAAAAATTCCATCAACATTCTTCAGAAAGTCAAGTTTATAAAATATTTTAAAATACTTGGTTGACAAATCTGTCGAGTACGTGAAGTACAAGTCAAAAATGCACCACTGGCGTCCAATCATTGGAACCTGGATGCGAAGTTTCTAAAAGGTTTTGATTAAATGCCCTTGATAATGTTTTTTTAAGTTTTCATTTGATGGACGTAACTTAGTTTTCCATGTTGTCCCATTGTTTACTTCCTTAACGACTTACATTCTGGTGAAATTGCATCTATTTTATTTCGAATCATCATGAATATTACACAGAATGGATTACCATTCCTTAAGGTGGAACTTCCTTGCAGTATTCATTGGTTTGCTGTCTTAATTGAATCAGTCAAATTACTTAATTTAATTAATTTCTATTTGATCAACATGAATTATTGAATAAGGAGTGCCTCTATAAAATTCTGACCTGACTATGTTGACTAACATAGCTGTTATCTGGTTTTCCTGGTGTTTCACACTTGCAATAGAAATCAATTACTATTTTGTATTGCAAAGCGATGGCGTTCTTGTACTTCTAAGGGGAAGAATATAACATAATTAGTTGAGCTTTGAACAGACACTGAGGGCTCGTACTTGACCTAAACTTTGACTAAAGTAAGACTTAAGTCAAACTTAAAGTATGCACCGGTCGATCTTTACGAAAGTCAGGCTTAAATTTGACTATCAAATGTAGTGCATACTTAGTCAAAGTTTAGGTGAAGTACGAGCGCTGCATATGGCCCTAGCTGTTCGCACGGTGGATCCTGCAAACTTATGTTAAGCATACATATACAAGCTCTTGTCATTTAATTCTTTAACGAACCTATAACAACATTTTCGGTCAAATTATTTGACACAGTAATCAAAATATTCAAATGTAAGTGTAATTGGGAGGTGACGATGTCACGTGATGGCTACATAGGATAAGACTGAAAATCATCTTGAGTCATCTGAATTTGAAATCAAGTATCCAAAATTGAATAGTTATATCACATAAACAATATGATGCTGACTCGGATTAGCAGAATTGTTCCAGAAGAGTGAACCTTGCCTCGCTAGTGACTTCATCATAGACCTTGTGGTGATCAAAGTGTAATAATTGACACGGGGAAGGATGGATGTCATGTCTCCATTATAATCTCCCAAAAAGTACAAATTGGACACTTGTTGTTAACAACATCTTGCGCTTTCGGTAAGCAACCGAAAAATCCGATTTAAGATGTAAGAAAACGAACTTCTCAAAATGGCTGCTGTCTTTTTGAAACTCCATTGATTACTGTATCCTAGTTAGTCATTTATCAATGTTTCAATCGAATATTGACTTATCAATTATTTACCGTTACATTGGTATGTGCACCTGCTAGTTACTGGTTTTTAGATTTTCAATCTACTCATAGGTTCTCTAGTTTCAAATGATGATCATAAACGTAATCATTGGTGGGTGACTGAAAAATTTAGTGCGTAATGCTTTGGTTATCATAGAGACAAAATTAAAATCTACCGACGTTCACAGAATCAAATGCTGATAATATATGTCATTATTTAATTATCTGAACTGAATCTGAAGTGGTGGTGAATCTATATTTTCTCAAACGACATGTCGGCGATAGGTGCAAGCTGACAATCAAGTCGCAGATAGACGGCTGCATTGATGTTAAACAATTGTATCTTAAGCAGACGAACTATTATAAAACGGAAAAAAAACGGACTGAAAAGGCGGACTGTGAGCTGAAGATAAAACTTTAATTGTGTTATCATGTTTTTATTGAACACCTAACATTTAATTGAAAGAAATATTGACAATTATCTTATATGGCTCGTGTTGTAAACCGGAATCCCATTAACAGTCTACTTATACCAGTTCCATCTGTTGTTAAAGTGGACTGTTTTATAATTGAGCAACAAAAGTGTCATTGGGATAAAAGTGTCCTGTCTTGATATCAACAAAACAATATTTATCATAAGAATTTAAAATTATTTTTTTAACAGAACGCAAGAACGTAAATATGATCGGAAAAAGAATGACCTCGGATATAATTTTGTCCATCAGCAGTGTCATTTAATGTGGAACAAAAATTACCTTCGTGAAGGTTATATAACGTCGACCCCTATCGCGCCTTAAGTGTGTCTCCTGACTAAAGAGTGAATACTAAAAGCGAGCAGATGGTCGCTGATATTATTAATTCATTTCCTAGTAGATTTGACTTAAACACCTTCTTAATTATATTTTCTGGGTGGAAATGATTTTTTTACGCTAGAATGGGATTGTTGCCAGCTTAGAACATTATCTTCATTTTTACTTCTGTCGCCTCTCATAACCACATCTTTATATTGTTCTTTACGAAAACTGGGAATACGTTGGGCAGTTGCCACTCTCTTCCTTTGATGCAATTAAGAGATTAGCAATGGCATTTAGTTTTTCAGTTAAAATGATTCTGATCACAGAAATTTTACTTAAGCACAATCTGCTGGCGAATGGTTCACGATAATTCCATATTTTATTATAGTTCTCACTGAACATTTTTAACTATATAACTGCGGCCGAACGATTTCAGTGTAGCGTTTAACAGAAACTATTTAACTTTTTGTTCTATCGATTTGCAGTGTTTGACAGTTTCTACTAATCATTTTCAGGAAAAATACTCAAAAATGAATTTAAACCTCCGGATTGGTTCAAATTGGATTTTCTAACCACTGTAAATGTCAAAGAGGTAGAGGCGCATTTTCAAAAGACCTTAATGATTTCCATTACAAAATTTCTGATTGCTGTTTGTAAGCAATGTAAACTTCTGAAGTTGGTATTGCCAAGGTGCTGCTGACTTGGTCCCCCACTTTTCAACATCATTTCTTTCCCGTAATTTTGTCAAATTGTAACCCGATGCAATTATTGCTGTCAGATTTTCCGAGATTTATAACATTGTTCTGATTTTGAATTGTGAATTTGAGGAACTCTTTTAGATAAAAAAAAAAAGCTTACATCATTAATTGATAGTTCACTTAATAGATGCTTCTATTGTGATGTCATGAAATTGTCTCAATATGGGATGTTTGGAATAGGATTTCAAAATGTCACAGAGACCTGATTTGAAAGTCATGGAATTGGTTTGAATTTCTATTGCTAGATATAGACACATTGTCTCCATATATTGCCGCGAGATTTGGCTGAATAGTAATGTTTTCTCTTATATGCCCTTTGCATCGTCTACTCTCAGACTTTTTATGATCGTTTTTTCCTATTCTATTACATCTCGTGAATGGTACTGCTCAAAGTTCCTGGCGTGCGACATTTCAGACCATTCACATTGACTGCTGAGTAGAATATGTGTAAGAGAGAGATAGAGAGAGAAGGCAATTGATAAACGATATATATTACAGACTAGCTGGTTTAAACGATACACCATTTACTGTGTTCAATGTTGGACTCGGAAATACATGAAGTTTTTATATGTTGCATTGCTTAGGTTAGCATTCAATTTATATTGTTGTGATATGCGTTGAATATCAGACGCGTTTCTTCATTCATATTTCGGTTTTTCTATTTGTTGTGTTAAATCTGGATTTGGAAAAGACATTGTGTTGTGCTTTTGACTGTTTTGGAATATTGGATGTGCAGCATTTTAGTTGTTTGTTCTTTTTTTTTAATATTATAAGATTAACTGGCTGTTAAACGAGATTGAGTATTCAAAATAGAATATATTTGTTAGTTTTGTAATGTTCGACGTGTACACACTAACGTAGGTTTTCATTTTTGTGTTACTTGCTATCACAAAATGTATAGGTTGGTTTACTATTGGACGTACGTTTGACAGTGAACAACGATTTCAGTTAGTCAGTTTTGTTCTTTAAAGCAAGAGTTGTTAAATTTTGGAAAGTTTTGTGATTTTGGACAATATTTCAATTATATTACTATACGTTTGATATCGTCAGTTACAAGAATGGTTTCTATACAATACCACGTTTACATCATGTATTGATAAGTTTTGTGATTTTTGACGTGTGTTTGAAAGCGTGACACAAACAATGGATGGTATGTTGTATGATTTATGAGCAGTATATTGGAATCTGGACTTGAGGATTGGGTTTGTGACTTGCTTAAACAAATGTTGCTTGGCATTAAGGTTATGCTACTTTTAAAATTTCTCTTTGTTTCTTTGTGAACATGCTTTTGACGTAGATAATGGTAATTTTTATGGTGCTCATTTGTGAAGTCGGAAATACTATAGCAGGTTGGAATTTATCTGTTTTCCACTGGTAAGTTGGCCTCGCTGCTGATGAAATTCTTTATGCTGTTTCCGTCAATTGAGTATTTAGTAACATTTAAATTCGAAACTATTGAATAGTTCAAGTTTTTAATTTATTTGATATACTCTTGACTGTTTTGTGATTGATAGTTTGACATTTTAAACGGAAAATATTATAAAGTTTACTCGTGGTTATTGTTAATAGACACTCTGTTGTTTTTTATTGGACTGTGTTCAAATATATGAGATGCACGTTTGTTTTCATAGCGTGCGGGATTGCAGTGTAGTTTAAGATTGCATTTGACTTGGTATTTGATTTGAAAATAGATTCACAAACAAAAGTGCATGAAGCTGTCGATCAGCATATATTTTCTATTCTTTATTCAGTGGATTCAAGAGGGTAGATTTCTTTGTTAAAATTTGATATCAAGCACTTGAACAGGAAATAAAAAAGATTTAATGGAGTTTTACTTTTTACTTCCCATATCAGGATATGTCAATACAACCAGTCACAGTCAGGCAGTGTCTAATGAGGACATTTTGTGGTTCGAATGCTGAGGGGACCTGTAGCACACGGAGAAGCTGGGGTTCTCATTTGACATAATCAACAAGAGATGTCTGGGTTATTCACTAATTCAAAATTCAATAAGTATATTAGAATTAGAAGAGTAATATATGGAGCTTATGGAGTATATGTGAATATTTTGTCGATATACTATTTGTGTCTAACAGTTCATTTTAACGATGATGTCGACGCTATATATATTGTGCATTTACCATTCCATATAAAATCGTTGACTTTGTTTGAGATATATATAGGAGTTGTGACGTCACCGATACCGAAAGTGTAGTTTATTCTGAGGCGAATTGACTCACAATTTAGTGTCAAGCAGAATTCAGGATTTCAATAGACCAAATAAAAATATTCATAATTCGGTTAACTGAGAGCACCGAGCCAGACCGACAACGAAAACACAAAGCATTAGATTTGATGTTGCCTTTATAAGTCTGAATTGTATTCAGTCTAGTGATCAATCAATAAGGATGACTTGGTAGGGAATTAAAAAATGATAGTTTTTATTTCAATCGAGGTCACAACTAGTGTCAAATTGAAATGAAATTGTTACATTATATGATGAAAATCATTGTTATTCATATTTGATTCGATTCTGAACTCTTTGGGTTCTTCAAACCATAGTGGTCCATGCACTTATATCATAGTCCTGGTCAGACTTAACTCTAAACTCAAATGCGATTGCAGGAAATTGTTTTAAACCAATGACATTATAGTTAATCAGTGATGCAATGTTTATGTACAGAAGAATTTGACATGTCGACTAATGACAGTGTGTTCATGTATCAGCGTGTGTACTGTAGATCTAAATTAGTTCAAATGATGGTTATCACTAGCTAAGCATGGTAATCTCACTCTTACAGGACATCTGGTGCCACTCACGATAGGCTTTGTTAACTCAGTCCATAGAGCTAATATTGTGTATTTTGGATACATATGATCAGAATTTCTGATGATAACATCACAACTCTCTTTCTGTTAATGAGATGAGATTTTTTGTTTTGAAAAAGCTGGACACGAACCTGGTATTGAAGTGTGAAATAAAACCGGGTTATAGCCTTTCGTTAAAAAAATTTGTTATTTTTCTGTTTGTTTATATTTGCCACCTAATATCTGTGTCAGAAATCTAAAGAACTCACTTAATGAACTCACGGTAGTCATTATGTTGGCATTAAAAATGATTATCTCATAGAGTATATTATTGGACTATTTCGTTGTTATACTATTTACCTTTATTGACTGGAAAATAAATGACTTGTATTAAATGTATCAAGCGATTCCGCCTTTAAGTTGACTTAAGCCTATTAATAATATCAAGTATTCTGTGTCACTAACAAGGAAGGGAATACTGTTCTTAGAAACACCTGATGCCAAATTTTTGTAGAGCTGTTCATTTCCTAATGAATACTTTGTAGAATTGTATTTAGATTCGCAAAGTGTTTGGGTTAAGAGAAAGTAAAATGGACATGCGTAGTTCGGTTTCTAATTCAAGGTTATATATGATCTGACTAAATTATGCTGGACTTTATTTGTTATCGATACACATCAGCTGCTCAGAGTAGCTTTTAACCAAATTTTACCAATCCATGTAGATACTGTTTTCTGGTTCTTTAGAAACATGTGGATGTCGTCATCTAGAATAGTTATTTGCTTTGCACGATACATACAATATTATTTTGTATAACAATGCGATTGGCAAACATTTTCAACAACAAAAATATCAGTATAACCAATGTCTGTCTATATCTGAAAAGGATCTCTTATTTTCTGAATTGGTTTTCAGTGGGAAAATGATGATAAATGGCCCATCCACTGAAAATTGAAGTATTGAAGCAGAAACAGTTAGTGGCGGTGACAGATGTGTTATTGTACGGTCTGTAACTGAATTGAATTTCAAGGGTCATTCAGTATAATATGTGATGTTTTTGTTGGTGATGCGGGTTTCAATCCAGTGGCTTCAGAAGACTAGTCAAGGTCACAAGAATAGATTATGCCATGTTTTGTTAAATGTATAAGTCCTATACTTCTTAGAGCTCAAGAAATCTTATTTGTTTAAAAATAATATGAAGTCGTAAACACAAATGAACAGTTTGGTCAACATTTTCTAAATAAAATCCTCTTGAATTTTCAGTAACGTTATGTTGAGGTTTGTGATGTCACATTCTTAATGTTGATTAGTGAGCTGTTATTATTATCAAGTTGTTTTTAAATTGCTTGGATGCTCTTTGTGAAGTTGTCAATAATTGAGTTGTATTGAGTACATATTTTGTGAATCGTTTGCTTAAAAAAAAGGCTTTAAGCTTTTGATCATGAGTTGGTTGGATACAAATCGACGTTGTATCGTGTACATCTCCAAGGAACCTTGCTGTCAGACGTAAATCAAATGGTATATTTTCTTGGACATCACCGAATTCTTCAATGGCTTGTAGTTGGTTGGTAGATGACAAATTCTTTTGATTGTGTCAGTCATGGCGATATAGAACATAAACTATGATTAATGACACATGAACAATGTTTTATGTATTTTCTGTTTAGCAGCAATTTCTCGAATTCTTCACAGTAAAAAAATTCTGGTAAAAAAAAGTTTACGTCTGACATCTAGGTGGCCTTATATCATCTGTGATTTCACATCAGATGTATTATTACTCTGTCCTTTTACAGATGTCCAAAGAATGGTTAACTTGAGTGTTATCAAGAACTACAATAACTACGAATGAGCTATGCAATGATATTCCTACGAACATCGCAGGGTATGTTGACATGTATTGAGCTGAATGTAAATGTATTAATATGAACTTCCATCACGCTTACATTTCCAACAGCTGCGTTTGAAAGTGTGTGATTTATTGAGGACGTAACAATTAATTTGAATTGACGAAGGTAAAAGCGTTAATGTCATGACAATACCTACCTAATATTTAATTATGACAGACTTGAATATTTATTAACCTTGACAACTACAAGACAAATGGTAGGTATTAACAGCATCAGTTGAAGTCAAAGCGTTAATGTGATACTTTATATTCTTAAACAAATATCCTGCATCTTCGAGAATATCTCACCCACGTTGTTAACGCTCAAGATGTGAAGATCAAGAAATTATTAGCTTGGATTTCATTTCATTAAGAAAGGTTGAAATTGTAAACCTAATGTAGCCTACTAGTGAACTGATACAGTGTTAAGGTTCTTTAAATAGCCCTAATTACATCAAATTTCAGGGAAAAATAGCATCAAGAATACTTCAAAAGACAAATACTTTTCCAATATACGGAGCAGTGAAGCGTTTATATTGTATTTGATGTGAAAACCTGCGTGACAATTTGTTCTTATATCAATAGATTAACTTTTGTCACATTTTTGTGGAATTCATGGCGAATTTGACTTTATCATGACATATGTCCGACTCTGAAGACTAGTTCCAAATGTTTTGTGATCGAAATCAATATTTGAAAGGCTATAGCTGATAGTTAGAGGAGAAAAACAGACGTGGTGCCATTGTTGCCTGAAAGTGTTCAAATAAACAGTATCATGTTTACAATGTTAAAAGACGTGTGTTACAGAAACAGGAAAACTGGATTTTGTGTTCTATCTATGTGTACCTAAAGAGAACTTAGTTATAGAAAAACTAATTTAACTAACACCAAGACGTTTGTTGACATAATTGAAAGGTTAATAAAAACGGTTTAACGTAAGTGTTGCGAACTTTTCAGTTTAAAGATTTACTGAGAAACTTTCATTATAAACTTTTACATAAAACAATACAGATTGTTTTGTTATTATCGTTGTCAATTTGTACGGGAGTACATACACAATATTAAACCATTTATACTTTCCTTTGAATAAGGACTACTCTGGTAATTGATTCGTACAAACTGTCATAGTTGTTATAGTATTGGAAGTAACGTGTTCACTCTTTTAATGGTAAACAATAAACCAACAACAAATACATTGGATTAGTTTTTCGCAATATTTTTTCACAATTGATTTACATCGTAGCAATTTGGATTCGGAACACCGGAAGTAGGTGTTGTTTTTGATCAGCATTATCTGTCCTTTACGTTGGTCGCCTGATGCAAGCTTCGTTCAGGTTACATTCAAACTTGAATTTCTACAATACTTACCTTCAATAGAGGACTAAATTAACTGCAATTGTAGTGTAGACAACCAATTTACGTCGTCGGTCGATCAAGGGGCTGAAAATCTGCCAGTCTTGGAATTGGATTAACAGCTTTATTCAATTATAATATTGAGATTATTTTCAATCGTGTATCATTAATAATAAATGAATTGTTTAGTTAGTGATTAAATCAGATGTACTCTCGCGACACGAGAGATTAATAATACAGGATATGACATCATACGTGTGGAATTATTTTGGTTGGTTTCACACGTTTTTCATTAATTAAATTACAGTACATGTATATTCTATTCTTCAGAAGGTTGTCATTTGTTGCGTGTAACCCGAACATATCAAAAGTAACGGTCGGAGTGTTTACCTTTACTTTGTGTATATCTGATCGAAAGCAAAGCTCGAGTTCATGCCTTTCTGAAGTTTGATGTGGCGTTTTGTATAGAAAAGCTTTTAACTGGCCTTTAACTCTAAAGGAGGAAGAAAGTCGGTCTAATTATCAGTGTTTTGGAACTATTCGTTTCTACAAGGAAAGGTCAATCTAGAGGTAAAGCAGTGGTGTCTAATTGTGTCGTTCTATTCCATGGATAACTGAGTTAGTATATTGCAAAAGTGAATATTGCTATTGATTCGTATACGCAAGTTGATGAGAGCTGGCTTCATTCCAAACATTTGGCTATATTGTGAACATTTCGACAAAAACCCAGTGCGAGTGAAGACCACAAGTTAAAATTCAGCGCTTAAAAAATTATGTGATAAGGATTTATTTAAAACCTTTAGCTTAGTGTAGTGTAGCCTTTAGAATAGTACTAGATACGGCTCATAATGGAAGAAGGGGGTAAAGCTCAGCTCACGTCAGAGCAAGAGTTACTTTATTCTGGTTTTGCTCCTTTAAAACGTCCTTCACTGACTAAACCGACGAAAGCGGCGAAGGTAAGCAAGGTTTGTGCACTTTCACTTCTTAAGCACGTTTTGATTGCACGAAAGTATTTTAGAATCAAGCTACATCTACACTATCGACGCTCAACGCTTTTCGTTTTTTTTTCTTTTTTCGTTCAATTTCTTAAATTCAGATATGTTTCAATTGAAATGATGCAAAGTAATATTAATGCAGTAAAAAAACAGAAAGAGTAAAGAAAGTTGAGAAGTCGATGGTGTGCATGTTGCTGAGTAGGTAGAATGTTGTCATTTTTTCTGTTTTATCTGTAGAACTCGTGGGAACTTATAACCTTGAAAGACATCGCAAGTTTTAAGATCTAGTTTAAGGTTTATATTGGTTTCATCTCTATTTCCCCTCCACGTCTATCTTATAACTAGTTTTCGCCTAATCTATTACGACTATATACTATCTATAAGTTATTATCCCCATCCATTGTCATAGACATTGTAGTTCTTATCCTCACTCTTTTATGTCCTCTTCTGTTATCATCTCCTTATCTTCAATTATCAACACTCTAGTTCTTATCCTCACTCTTGTGTATCCTCATCTTTTATCAACCTACTGCTGCTCCAACTATCACAACACTAGTTTTAATACACAACTATCACAACACTAGTCCTTATACACAACTATCACAACACTAGTTCTTATACACAACTATCACAATACTAGTTCTTATACACAACTATCACATCACTAGTTCTTATACACAACCATCACAATACTAGTTCTTATACACAACTATCACAATACTAGTTCTTATACACAACTATCACAACACTAGTTCTTATACACAACTATCACATCACTAGTTCTTATACACAACTATCACAACACTAGTCCTTATACACAACTATCACAATACTAGTTCTTATACACTACTATCACAACACTAGCTCTTATACACAACTATCACAAAACTAGTTCTTATACACATCTATCACATCACTAGTTCTTATACACAACTATCACAATACTAGTTCTTATACACAACTATCACAACACTAGTTCTTATACACAACTATCACATCACTAGTTCTTATACACAACTATCACAATACTAGTTCTTATACCCAACTATCACATCACTAGTCCTTATACACAACTATCACAACACTAGTTCTTATCCACAACTATCACAATACTAGTTCTTATACACAACTATCACAACACTAGTTCTTATCCTTATCTCCGCCCAGTTCTTGTTATTTTTTATCATGTAGTTCCTTATTTAGCTTTGTTTTGATCTTATTGATAATACTTAATTATCACAACTGAGGTCTTATCTCTATTATCATAACAGTTCTCACATTTATAGATAAAAAGAGTTCTAATCTTAGCAGTCGATATTTCAGTTCATTATCTCTACTTATCACTCATTCATAACTGCAATACAAACCTTATATTCAAGACTAGTTTATGGAAAAATTTTATTTATTCAATATTTCTGTTATAAATACACTTTTCAAATGTTATTCATAGTAATTTTCATTGTAACTGCAACATTCTGAATTGCAATTTCTTCCAGTATGAAACTATATTCTGTGTAATATCAGGGGCCTATTTTCATAATTCATAGAATCGTATTGTGAAATCTCATATTATATACTAGCATGATAGATTTCTGTGAATTTACCACTGTGTCTAATAAAAAAACATTAGCGGTTCGAAAAGGAATTCAGTCTGTGGTTCTTTAGATGTATGGTATTTAATAATTGAAATAGCTTAAACGACAGAGTGTTAAATGGAATGTTGTTGAATCATGATACATTAGTTTTGATTGAAATCGAGCATCAGTTAAAAATCCACATGTTAAAGATATTACATTTGCTTTCCCCCTTTTTACATCTTTAATTATATTTAGCTGACTTGGGATAGTTTGCTAAAAGTGTATTTATGTTTACAATTGATATTTCGTTAATCATCAGAAATGTTAATGAGTATGTCTACGGTTGCTTGCGATTCCGATTGTATCATTTTGGGAACGGGTAAAAACATGCTCATTTGTTAATTTTCAAGATAGATGCTGATAACCTAATTCAAATTCCTTTCTATAATGTTTTTGACAATTTACGGATTTATAGTCATACTCTGTAATGGTATATCTATGTTTAACTGTGACATAATTATATTAGTTGAAGATTTTAATCGATGTTTTCTGTTCTGATGAATTTTTTAATTTTCTACGATTATTTAAGAGTTCAATTAATCCATTTTCTCACGATGTAACAGGGACTAGTTTTATAGAGTTATCTATAACGTTAAAGATCGACAGTTGGAAATCTAAAAAGAGTAGATTAATGCCGCTGGCCTGGTAAAATTCCCCATGGCAAATTGCATGGTGTTAGATTCCTATATATGCCACAACCAATAATATGCCTAATGACATATTTAAGTACAACACTGATATTCACGTAATTGTAGCTTAAATCTATATCTTATTATTCCTCTGTGTATCTTGTATTTGTGATTGCTCTTAAATGGTATATCTATGTTGAACAACGACATTCTGGTCATTGTAGAGAAATTGAAGAGATAATTTTTGCTTTCGTTTGCGGTTTGCTTCAGGGAATAAGACCTACCCGAATGTTCTGTGACTTATGATATTATCATTTCTGGTAGCCCTATGTTGTTGAGATGGTATCTTAACGACTCTAATGGTATATCTATGTTTAACAACGATATTCTAGTAATTGTATCGAGATTTTATGAGTGTATTTCGTGCCTCATAGAAAGAGAAATCAATCTGAGAGTATAGTGTATTAAGTCAACAATATCACAACAACAGATATCATTAATGGAATAAACTTTCTTATTGTCAATGTACCCTCCTAATAGTACAAAACATTTGTTAGTAAGCGAAGGTGGTGTGAGCTTGACCCTCCGTTGACCAAAGTATATCAACATTTTGATTCTGGTGTTTTATATTTTGATTTACACTGCAACTGGCTTTTCCATTAAAGTACTGATTCAGACAGCAACTGCCTTTAATATTGCAGTTTTTATTCAGACAGCAACTTTCTTCAATAATTCAGCCTCAGTAAGAATGGCTTTAATATGGCGGTCTTTATTCAGACATTAGTTTTGAACTGGCTTAACATCTTAGCCATGATTCAGGTAGCTGACTTTAAAATTAGTCTTGATTCAGACAGCAACTGGCTTAACATTACAGTCTTGATTCAGACAACAATTGACTTTATTATTTCAGTCTTTATTTAGACAGCAACTGGCATAAATATTACAGTCTTAATTCAGACAGCATCTGGTTTTTACATTTCAGCATAGATTTAGACAGCATCTGGCTTGAACATTTCAGTTTGTATTCAGAAAGCAACTAGATTCAGTCAGCAACTGGCTTTAGCATCACAGTAAGTCTTACTGTTATGATCCCAATGGGACTTGAAAAAGAAAGAGAACAATATAAAAAAAAATACATATTGAGGCAGACATGTTTCCATTATAATATATAATTCTACGACATGAACTAGAGACTTTACCTTTTATTCAGGAACTATGATAAATTGAAAAGTCTGTTATTTTATTGAAATATTTAATACTTGTGTCTGGGAAATCTCAGTGAAAGTTATTTATCAATATTAATTTTTCAATTGATAGACAAACTGATATTAACACACATTTGTTAGGGTATATTTTGAAATACTCATCTTTTAATCGTAATGGGGAGATAGCTATATATGACAAATGCTGAAAAATGAAAAAGTAATTCCGGATGTTCTTTAAAGTATATATATAATGAAATGAAGTTTCCAAACCTATTGTAAATTCAACTACGGATATTAATAGTAAACAATATTGACTTCAAGAAATACAATTCTATAATTTCTTTACCAATGAATTGCAGCTGCCCATACTCTTCCGAATTAAAACAATGTCCCATCGTAATACGCCCACCATTGTAATGACAGCCAAGTCATCTGGGCAGTTGACAAGATCTATATTTCGACAATAACATTTTCATACTGTACAAGCTTTATTCAAAGAATTTTTTTTTTGATTTTTTCGACTAAATCAGTCCAGAATTTTGTCTTTTGAGTTTTACGAGCTTAAGATTGAACACATTTTTAAGAAGAAAGCACTAACCAATATTAAATATTTTTGGATTTTCTGCTTTTCAATAAGGTTCGGATGGTTCAACCAAGTTTCTTTAAAATCTGTTGAGAAATGTGCCTTGAATGTGATTTCAAGAACTCCAAATTTTTTATGTCTGTTTTCAATAGAGTTCATCCTTTGCTGATTACGAACACTCGCTTCAAGTTTTGTCAAAATCCATCAAGAAACCAGCTGCTCTCTATCGCGTCCACAACAATTGTGGACAGACGGACTGACACACAAAAAATCAATGCTATTGTCTTGCAGAAGGAAATACACGTGCAGAAAGACAAAATCCATGAACTTCCAATTATCAAGTATTATCTTAGTAAAGTAGCTAGACATTCCCAAAGCCAGGTAATAAATGGCGTGGACTAGTTGATTGCTAAATGTCGTGATTTCTGGTCATTAACCAAATCATACGTTGACTTTCTTGACTTCATTTTGTCTACTGGGACTCATCCCAGTGGTTACGAGTTCATGTTAGTTCTCGTCTTCTCCATGAATCAATACATTGGAGGTCGCTATTATGGATTGGGTCTTGTCCATTTAGGTTGTAGGGACAGATTTGCCTTTTCGAAAGAGCTCTTTTTATTTTATTTATTTCGAATTATTTGCGATAGGCTACGACTTTCTGCTTTTGATCTGAGCTAAGATATTGTCAGCAGCTATTGGGAATAACTATAAGGGTGGTAAATGAAGAAAATAAAGTTAGTCCTATAGGCTAATAATGTACGGTGTATAGGCCTACTACCAAGTTGTTCATCTATATTTGATTTTTACATTATTTCAGCTTGAATGGGTTAATAGCTGACTTGGAGCTCTTTAAATCGACAGTCCGACATAAAAAAGGAGTGGGATAAAATGATAAACTTGTTGTTGTTTTAAGATTTAGAAACTAATAAGAGTTACCTCCCGTTAATCATACTTTTTCCATTCCATAAATTTCAAATCCTTTGACCACGGCTTTCACACAATTCATGGGATAAGCCTCTCACCAAACCAATATTTTGATTTGATTTTTAATTTTTTTACTGACTTTCTTCAAAGGAAAGTGATTGTAAAT
The DNA here is from genome assembly GCF_000327385.1 of Lottia gigantea. NCBI lineage: Eukaryota > Metazoa > Mollusca > Gastropoda > Lottiidae > Lottia > Lottia gigantea. The sequence goes on along the minus strand of NW_008708171.1, from coordinate 199,086 downwards.
TTGCGCCGCCAAGGCTCATTGCGATATTTAGACTCTCTTCAAGCCTAATGCTAGAAGACCTGTTTTTTTTTTATTTGTGACTACAACGATATGTTACGGGGCCGAGGCCAATGCTGAGTTCAATGTCGTATCCAAGAAATCATGCAAAATTCCATTCAGAAGTGTAAAACGGGGGTGGGTGGCGTCTGGGCTGAGAGGGCTCACCCCTCGAGACAGTAAAAATGAATAATTTATTCTACTTTCAAGAATCGCATTAAATGCATTCTCCGCCTTGCTAGATTAGCAAATTTTTTTCAGGGGAAGGCCTTGAACACGGCTAGTACTGTGCCTTTTAAAATCAAAATTAAGGCGGGCCGAGGTGCTCGGATTAAACTCCCCCATCATCACTTTTAGACTGGTTCTTTATTGATTTTGGGAGTGGTTTAAGTGAATTAAAGAAGCAAAAGTAAATACTTCCGTTAACAGGAAATTACATCGATATTTTCACTTATTGATATTTTAATAAATGATAAAACAACAAAAACAAAGTCAATGTGTCATCGATTGATTGAAAATTGTTCAATTGATTATTGATAAGGTTCCTGCTCACAAAATATAATGGATGCATCCGACTACAAGGGATGAAAATGCGACAGGTCCTAGTCCTACTAGTCAATGAGCAGTTAAGGGCTAGATTGATTTAATAGGATCAAATTGTTAGGTTTTAGGAATCATTTTCAGGTTAGTCTGGCAACACAGCCAGTACAAATTTGCGACAGTCGTTTTCGAAGTGCTTAGATAAAGAGTAAATCGGATTAAACATTAGGATCATCCTTTTACAATATCAAAATGAACCGAATTCATTTCTAATATATAAATTAATACTATGAAATGTCACCAATAAATTACGACAATGGTGCGCGTGCGCATCAGATATTCTCTAGCAGACGATGGGAAAGTTTGTGACAGCTTGAAAATGTAACGTAAAAAACACAATAAACTAAATATTTAGGACATTATTATTGGTAACATATTGTTGGGAAATGAAATGTTGAAAGTTAAGAAATCGAATGTCGACGTATCTTATCGTTATCAAAAGTTAAACATGGAGGAAGGCAGTGATTCAGATAAACGACTTATGAACGAAACGGTAAGAGGTTTTGTTTATGCTTACCTTATAAGGTGCTGATTTGCATAAAAATTTCATATTAATTTGCATGAGCTTTAAATGGCTTTTCATGACTTATTGATAATATTCTAGATCTACCTTGTTGACAACAGATAGTTATAGGCTAATACACATGCAATTTGAATTGCTAGCTTCACAAGACTACTTGCCCTGCTCTAGCCTACGCAAAGTTCTGTCAATAAAATATGGGCAATGTGGAGAAAATAGTGTCAACCTATACCTGGTAAGCTTAATGAAATTGATAAGCTGGATGCATTATGCTAGCACACACTGGACAGATATTATTCGCTTTTTTCTTAGGCCAAACTATTTATTCAGCCAATGCAGTGGACACACTGGTCGAATGTGTGATTTGATAACTTGCCTAGAAATTAAATTACACATGCGCAGGGCACTTAGTCACATGATTAAAAATATGGTGGTGTCCAGAAAGAAGCTGAGTGTGGCAGTTGCTTATATCGTAAAAGTTAGGCTTTGACTCGGAACATAAAAATTAATCCCTCTTTCTTTTCTGCACTCTGTTTATAGCATCATTGGAGGTTGCCATTTTATTTGTCATGTGATGCTTTGGGTTTGGTTACAGATAGACCTCACCAGAGTGGACACACATGTCGAAGGAGTCGATGGCGATGAAGATTCAGGCGAATGTCGTAGCACTGGACACACTAGGCGAAGTTGGCTTGCGTCGACGGCCCAAGCCATTCGGCTTGAAAATTCGCCCAGTCTGTCCGTAGCTTTAGCTTTAAACTTATAACTTTATAGTGTTTGCCTATGCCGTGCATAGAATCTTGAATTAAGATTATGTCCAAGCTTTAAGTTATAATCTAGTGAAAGGCAAAGTTATTTGAGGTTTCATATATATGATAATAATCTTTTATTTGTTTAAGCTTATGTATGACTATGTTCTCTACGCAACAGTATATGTTTATCACATGTAACTGTTGCTTCCAAAACATGATACTAATTCAATTTAATTTATTTAATGTCTAATTAATGTCCATTTGCAGACCATTAGTCACTTCGGTACTGTATAAATATACAATCAGTGTTCTCATAAAGGTTATGAAATATGAAAATAGCTGCCTCCATATAAACATCGAGCACTATTGCACTTCCAGTTGAGGCAGAGCAATTTAAAACTATCATAAAGGTTTGGTGCTTTGCACTTTCAATCATCCATTTTGACATTCCTCCGTAAACTTGAGACTTGATTATGGTATCACAAGGTAAATTTGCTACTGACGTATATTGCCGTGACCCATGTCCGTCCGTCCATCGGTCAATTGCTCGTAAACACTCTACAAGACACAATTCTTGACGGATTTTGACAAAACTTGATATGAGTGTTCGTAATCACCAAAGGATGAACCCCATTGAAAATTAGAAGAATCGAGCTTATAAGCTTATATAAGTTTTTGCCTTGTTCTTGAAAACACGTTCAATTTTTAGCTTGTAAACACTCTAGAAGGGACAATTCTTGATGGATTTTAACGAAAACTTGGTGTGAGTGTTTGTAATCACCCAAGGATGAACCCTATCGAAAATCAGAAAAATTGAAAAATATTATTATTTCTCTTGTTATTGAAAACAATTTTAAGCTTGTAAACAGTCTTGAAGGCCCAATTCTTGACAGATTTTGATAATATTATTCTGTATTGCCTCAAAAAGTTCAATAGAAGTGTATCCTGATCAACTGTATATTACAAGCTTAGTGATAAAATACAATATATCTGAGTCTATTTAAGTTACAGTTACCCATCCCACACCTTTCAGATGTCTTGATATGATCAATTTTAGCTATAATTTCAAACAATTATTTTCAATCAATACCAAATGAACAGAAAAAATCATTAGCTTGAGGTCAGTTAAGTACGTAATATTTACCATCAAATAATTGAATATAAGATTTTTTATAGTCTTATTGTCTACTTTATTCTTACTTTTTTCATTGACATAGATACTTGTCTGTAGCAGGAGGTAATCTAGGGCAGTTATTTCAGACCAAAAACCCCCAACCCAAATATCAATCCTGTCGTGTCTCAATACACCAGGAGTTCCAGGTTCTTTCAGGATACTGTGATCTCAATGGGAAGTAATAAATAATTAAACAAAAACACATTTATCAAGACAACACATCACAGAACGAATTTCAAACAATACATTTATTCAAACCACGCACGGATATCCCGTGCAATGCTCAAGTCAACTCTCATTGGTCGAATCCACACTCAATTGATGAAATGCCATAACGTACAAAATAATCCGGAAACTCCAACTTCTGGTTCATATCAAATTAAATATGCCACCTGCTACATGTCTATGATCTAAAATCGACTGCTTATACAACTGCTGATTTGTTAAAGGCTGATAACTTATTTAAATATTGCCAACACTTGTTGGGAAGATGAATCATGCAGCTAAAAATTTGAACAACATCAAACATGTTTGAAAATGTTCAGCATTGTTAGGAAAGCCGTCTACAAGATCAAACAGTTGTCCGCGAACAAGGTCAAATGTATGCAATGATTTGAACATGTAAACAGGACTTTATACACCAATGTAGCAAACCTCACCAGACAAAACTCCACAAGTTTCTTGATGTTATTGGGGGATTTCTGTTCCTGTACTGCTTTTGTCAATGTAAGCTTACCAAAAAATACAGCTATCAGTCTTTTAGTTTGATTTAGCTCAATTATGTTCAAACTAAATAAGCTTAATCAATTTTAATTAAATCTTAGTGTGTGAGAGCTGATCTATATAATAGAAGAGTAACTTAATCAAAAATAACACAATCGAAATATTTCGTTAATTATTTAGTAAGCTTACTTACAGGCATAAATACAGGCAGCAATTGCATAACATTTTAAAGATCAGAATTTGTCGCTATTTAAAAATTAATTGAAAGAAACATCTTGCCTTAATAGTGAATACAGTATGGTAAACTTACACAAATTTTTCACTATATTTACAGCCCTTTTATTGTAATAAAGACATGTATAACTAATAATCTACTGTACATATGTTGTTATTTTATTCAATTGCCCTTGGCATGTTACAAACATATCAGTACAAAGTTATATAAATTATACAACTCATTATCAGTATTACCTTTAAAGGGACAGGTAGTCCTATTAAATGAAGGCAGTGACAAATATTTTAGGGAGGGGAGGGGGGATGGATTGGGAACTTTTTGCATTAGAATCAAAGTATTATTTTTCTGTCAAGAGAATGTAGGTTAAAGTGTATGATTACAATAACAACTGGTGTGAGATTTATTCATTTATTGAGAATGTTTCCTCAACCATATCAAAATAATTGATTTAAAAATAATAAAAGTTCCTTTTGATTAACTGTGAAATAAATTTTGATTTAATAATGAAACACACAATATATTCTTACTTCTAACATGTTTTTTGCCAGGCTAGTTAATCAATATGATCAACAGCTCCAGGCCACCAAGAAACTCAACCATAACAACTTGCCACCAATAAGCTTATAAGCTTAATATTATAAAATATTTATTAAAAGATAATTTAGTTTAAACTTTCAGACAAGGTCAGGAACACATTTCTCTAAATTTTGGGCTATGTCTAAAGTTTTCATTAATTTGAGTACCTTACAATCTCCTGAAATAATCTGACTGCCTCTTTAACTCCGAAATATCATTTTAAATTAGGGTAGTTACCAGTTATCATCTAAGCAAAAGTTAGTCAAATCTTTTTTTCCAAAAGGGGAAAAAAATTATTACAAATTGATTTTATATCTTATGAGAGGTACTGGTATCAATAAAACTTCTATTACATTTTGACCTTAAACTGATATTTAGAATAAAAAAGTTTCCTTAGATAAATCTGAATTCGCTGAAGAATTTTTAAGAAGGTTACAATATTTAAAAAAAAAACTGAAATTGTGTCTGGAAAACAAAACAAAACATCTTACAAATCCTTCCAGGAAGCTTTCACTTAATGAATTGGAGTAAAAGTGACATGTCCTGGATTATGCTCAGAAAAAATTTTAACCTCTTGTGATAATATGGATTAAAGCATGTATTAAATTTTATTTTCTTCATGTCTAAAATATATTGCTTTTTTTCCATTAGAGTTCAAAATGTAAACTTAAACTATGAAATTTATCAACTGTGTATTGTACAAGCTTCATAATTTGATTGATAAATTTTGAAATGGGTCATAAATCTTAGCATATCAAAGAGACAAATTATTAATGACAAAGAGTGTCAAAAGCTGTGTTAAATTTTGAAGTATACTGTCAAAAAGTGTGTAGGGTTGACAGTCAATTTGTTATTTTGTAGCAAACGTGGGAGCCTAAAGTTAACATGAAATTGAGTACCGGACAACTTCAAATTGTCCTCAAAACATACAAAAATTGGGCAGCAAAAAAATTCCTCAGATTCATGATCATGATCATTCACTCATCGATGTGGATTAAATTGATTTCTGAACCCTATTGAAAATGCTTTTTTTTGTACCGGTATGTAAAATTAGGGGTGATCAAGTTTTTCCTGGCATTTTTTTGTACAGTAAATAATGGACACATACCTACTGTACAGGTTAAATTTTTGTGGAATATTTGTTGTTATCAGGAATCATAGACACCACACAGAATTATAGCTGTGTCCCTGAAACACTTCTTTCTGAATTTATTTAATTTGATGTAAATAGCATTAACTTGTTTAATGGAATCTTTGACTGCACTTTAATGGGCCACAAGAACATGAGGTTGTAATTGTAAACTATGGCTGGTTTTAACCTCATAAGAAAACAAAATGAATTTTGAATATCAAAAGATGCAAAAGAACTTTATTCTCTTCTTGTGACCTTGGCAATTGCTTCTATATGAGAGTATTTTCTATAACACCCAACACAAGATGGTGTAGTTTATTATTCTATAGTTTGAAATAGTTACTTCCTGACCTCTGTCCCAAATGTACCATCAATATTGTCACTGTCATTGACATGTCATCAGTGATGAATAGACTTGACAAATTGAATATTAACTTAACTCAATAGGATAATGTTATTCTTATCATGTACAATTATTAAAATCTTTGTCTTCTTTTAGAGATATACTCAATACTTTTCATTTTCAATTTCATTATTGGACACTTCTTCCAAATATCATGCCAGTAACAAATGTTCAAAGAAAGTACCGGTACTAAATGTACTATGATAGTGTTTTTCATAATATACTTTACTTTACAAGCTTACTTATTCAATTGCAATTTTACAAATCAGATCAGTTGATTTCTAGAGTTTTAATTTGTTCTTTGAAAACATCAATGACGCTCCTTCTGAAGAATTAAATATTTGACATAATGTATGGTATTCGATAAGATCAACACGTCTGTTTATTGAGTAAATATGGTACCCCATAAATTGCGTTTCAACATGTATTTAAAAAAGGCAAATTCAAATAAGGCATAATGTTTAAATAGGTTAAAAGTCCATATGAAAACCATGTTTTTTATATGAGAGATTATATATACTTTGCAATGAAGTGGTTGGTTTCTATGGTGATGAGATATTGAATATTGAGACATGAAATAGATGTTAAATGATGATTATTGTAATTTTGCTGGATTAAGGATTGTTTATAAAGATAGTGAACAGAATAGTATTTACTCTTTTTAATGACAACAACCAGATGAGACATATTGATAGAATCATTAGAAATCTTCTTTGATTCACAGGTTCACATCCATGTTGCTGTGTTGGACCACATCGGAGGCTATCAGCAATCATTGGCAGAGATATCAGATATATAGCAGATATTACCATACTCCTTTCTTCATAATAAAAAGTATATTTGACAAGCTCTTTATAAACTTTTTTTTATTAGATGTCACATATACTTTATCTCATTAATTTATTGAGCTTGATATTTTTATGAATATGAATTATCAATAATCAAATATGACACGTGCTTGAATGAATTATGACTAATATTACTCCATATTTAATATCTGAGGAAGAGATCTCTTAAAATACAGTCAGATCAATAATAAATGCAGCTTTTTAAATTCCAGAATTATTTATGCTTTTTGAATGGAAATAATTGACACAAATGACATGTTGTTAAGAAATTGAATGATATTATTGAACAGAACTCAAAATCAAAACTATAGAAATTGGAGGAAATAAGTTCCAGTAAAAAAACAAAAGTTTATTGCAAATTTAATGTTGTCAATTTCAAACTCATTCAAGATACCTGTACAATTTAAGTTTCATCAAAATCACTTTAATAATGCATTTGACTCAAGTTTAAGTCAGTAACTTATAAACTGTAATTCAAAACATCAATTTTGAACTCATGCAAAGCAGATTAAAAATCTGGCTTCTATGTGATTACAAGAAATGTTAATGGATTGAAAGGATGGAATGACAAACATTGGTGATGGCAACAATTTCAAACGAGTGTGTGACCAAAAAAAATTGTAATTATTCATTTGCATTAATTACAGTTTCTATGATGCATGCAATAACATAATGAATACTAAAAAAGTAATATCAGCTTATTGAATATGATAAAATCTAATTAAAACCACAGAAAATCAATACACACGTATGTAAGCTACAGTGAATTTTTGTATTGGAAAAAGAAATGATAGTGCATTTTTATTGATATTCATAAAATTATTCAATCACCTCATTTTTTCACATGCACATTTGCATATTACCCATTATATAACATTATATACATTTTCATAACAATATTTGTATTAAATTGATGCTTGTTTCACTTCAAGTTGAAATTTGGAAATGATGTAATCACATTCAGGTGCTTGATTTAATGCACAAAACAACACAATCACTTCACCAACTGATACATTTTGTAGTTAACCATACTAATGGGTGGACAAGTTTTTGAGTTTGCAATCCTTTAGAAAGCCTGACAATTGCTTTAATAGTATTTTGCACAACACTGAAACTTTTTATGATAAGAAATGATGTACTGGTACTGGTAAAGTAGATGATTTTAGATGGTTGATAATATTTTCAAGTAGCTGAAGTCAATAAAAGCATTAATATGCCAGTTATGCCACTTTTATTGCAATCTGCAAAAGAGAAAATATTGATGAAAAGCATTCAACATGAAATTATGTATAGAGCTTTCAGTTACTGTGCCCTTTACATAAACAGGTTCTAGTTATAATAACTTTTTAAAACCCTTTCAAACCCTCCCTTTCATAACATCTTACATTTTCTTTTGCTTTATTGTGGCTTTGTGCAAAGCTTATAAGATGTTTATTACTTAACTTGTAAATTGATATTCTTTAAACTTTGTATTAAACAATATGTTAATGTTTATTATCTTTATATTTTCAGGTAAGTTGATCAGCTGATAAAAATAATATATAAGTGGTAATGTGAGTACCATTTTTTTAAATTTGATATCAAATATCCTTTTATAATAAAATAATGTCTTTATTATAAAAGAGTTAAAAAAAATTAAGGGCACATTATTAATGTGAATTAAGTTCAACATCAAATCCTAGGTAACCATATCAATAATCCTTCAGGACTTCAATTCTGTCCCTAATATATATAGACAAATTAATGCAATATTAAATGAAATACACGTGATGATGTGGAACATTCAACAAGATTAAATTTAATTACAAATTTCAATAAAATACTCAAGTACCGGTATGTAAGCTTATAGAACTGTGGCAGAGTATATTTTAATGATAATTTTGTTTGTTTTTTAAACTTAAGCTTATATGTTTTTTTTTTTTTTGTGAGGTAATTGCTATCTTAAACACGAGTACTGTTTTAATAAGCACATAATTATAAACCTTGTCACACTGATCTGATACGAATGTTCTAATTATTGCTCTCTTCAAAGCTGCATTTAGAGAGCTACAAATTATCTGGGGCAAGTACACACTGAATACGGGTTCGGCAGTGTAAACAGATTTACAGGGTTCGGCACCATGCTAGTTTCAAGTGGGCTGAGTCCTGCAAGAAGAGGTAGGGCCAAGCCCACTTACCCATGGAGAAGTGCACATGTGCAATAATGACTTTGACCCTATGACATTTAATGTCGTAATAGAATACACTGTGTTTGCAATGGCTTGCTCAGCCAATATTCACAAAAACAAACAAAATTATTTCTTTGTGTCTCAAACAAAATTAGAGATTTTTAAAAATAATTTACACTATGAACGTGACAAAATTAATCAGGACTTCAAAATCATCCCTTTGTTTATGTTTGACAGCATTTTGAATTTCTGTGGTTTTTTTTCGCCTCCAATGATTAGAGAGCAGGTGTATACTTGATGACTCACCAGTGAAAAAAGCGCAGTGTTGATAGTACCGGCCGAGTCCAGACTGAGCATAGTTCACTTCAAGGGCCAATTTTTTATGGCAGTGTAAACATGGCTTTAGTTTGTTAACTGCTGAACTGATCTCACTGGACCTTGTCACCTATGTCATTGATCAGCTTTGAGAGTTTTCAGTGAGTTTAGTAACCTATCAGTTCAAACTTTACTTTTGTCTTCGTCTTTAATATAGGAAGCAGATTTATTTCCACTTTACTGAAATAAGTGGTCTAACTACTTCATCAGGTGTCATCATAGCTATAAATTTTATCAGATAACCTAGTAGGTATTTTTCTGGATGGATATATATAGTAAACGAGGTGTTCGATCTAATATGATGGTAAAACTATGAATGGCAATTGTTTAATTCAATTGTACATATGAAGCAAGTGTCAAAGAAAGTAATAAAGGAGGGCAAACATAAGTGTTAGGTTTTAAATTCCTGTATTTGGCATTTAATCTAACAATTCAAATGGTGAACTGTTAATATTGATCTTGCAATTTTCAGGGAACATTCTAATGTGAAATACATATAAAGGGAAGTAACCTGTTTGTCTATAATATCAATTCAGACTATTATTGAATAGTTTCTATCATATGATGATTTAATACAATAATTTACTCTTTCCACGTGGAGCTCATAGTAAGTTGTATGTATGACAAGTCATCAAATCAGACTTTCCTTGCAGATTTATACATACTAGTACCTGTACCTGTAATATATAAATATATATATGCAATAACACAAACAACCTTTGGGGGGAAACTGTTCAGTCCTCCTATATGACCAACGTTGTGAACAAAATATGATTGTTTTTGTCCATTAAGGGGACAGATGTGCCAATTGTCTTAAGAAGTACTAGAAATGTACGAAAATCGCATAATTCCTTTAAAAATACTTCAAACTAGGAATTTTACTTACTATTACTATATATGTCTTTTCTATATATATCACAGAGTACCGGTATCTTAAATTGACGAGTCGTCATTTTAAAATTCAAACGTAGATAATTCTTGACACACATGGATTTGAGTGCTCAAATTTCGATTGTGAACACTAATTACTAATTAATTCCAGTTTCTGAGACTAGTAATTGGTTAAAAAAATCAATTGTCCCTTTAAGGGGTCACCTTAATGACAATTTCAACCAAAATTAAAACATATCAAAAATTGGTTGAAAGGGAATTCTGTGTGAAACATTCATATAAATTGTAGTTATACCATACCGGTAACTGCCATCTTAAAAATATGTTTTCAATTGTTAGATCGTGTATAATGATTCCTCCAAACATTACTAAGCCACATTTTTTGGCAAGTAGCTAGAAATGAATGTAATGCACTATTCTGACGTCAAAATGTCATGTTCATCTTTCTGCATACAAATACATCTATTATAACTATAGGCTATGTTGAAAGGGTATGAAGTGAATTGTTCTCACTCTGGAATATTTTTACATCATTCTGGATTTATTTTCTTGAAATTTACCTTTTAAAAGTTTTGGAACTTTTGAAGTCTAAGCTCATAATGTTATATAGTTTGTATTTTCTGCTTTAGGAAATATGTGTTTGCAGAGATAAAAGCTTAAGCTTATGTTTTGAAAATAGAAAAGAGTGTAGGTTGTGGACATTTAATTGTTACATCTTTCAGTGATATCATCGGAATATATTTTTGCTTTATGGAAAGTGTTGCATCTCATTCTGAGTTTCTTTTCATTGGAACATTAAATCTTATTTCTTCATATTGCGGTTTTTTTTTTCAGTGTTTCTTTGGTGTTGTCTATAATTGTAAGTCATTAAAGGAACAATTTTCTCCTGAAAACAGTATTATTGTTATAAGATTGTATGCAAATTTGACAACTTTTAAATTCTAATGTTTTTTATTAAGTTGTTTTTAAGTTCGATGCTGCATATTTATAATTTGTGAAATTGTTATGCTATTTGGTCTACTAGGGTCCTGCCTGTTTAGAAAATTTAAATATTGCAGTTAGGAATTACCAAAGTTTAAAATGTTTCAGGATTAATTCTTGAATATTTAGATTGCATGACTTAAATATTTAATGTCTTGATTAAATGTATTCCTAGGGATTTAAAATTCATCAAAATATATGGAGTCTACATTGGGAGTGCGAGCCTTTTTGTAGTAAAATGCTTTCATTTCAATTTTTCCAGCACGATTCCAATAATATTATCAGATGAATTTTTCTAAAAATCACGATTCTTGTAATATTATAAATTTAAATGGGTATTCTATTTAAGAAATTATATTTGGATGTATTTCTGCTCAGTGAAAATCACATTGGTATTTTATTAAAACTGATCAAATAAAGTTCATGTCCTGGTTATAAGGAATTCTGCAAACTTTAAAATCAAATTTTTTGTAAACAGTTTTTATTATCAAAAAAGTAGTAAGTTAAGCTTATAACTGAAAATATTTACAAACTGAATTTGTTTTAAAAGGGTTAATTATGTTTTGGCGTTTGGCTTTATAATAGCTCAATATTATTAGATGAGACATATTTCTCTATAAATAGGCATTTATTTTACTTAAATCCTAACACTAGTTTTCTACAGCTACAGTATTACAAACCTTAAAAATTTATGAAACCTTACTAATGTTTTTAAATTGTTTGTGCTTTAAAAAAAGTAACTGCTGGATTTTTTTAGTTAAAACTATTAGATACATTAAGGTCAGATTTCTCGAGAGTTTGGTGTATAGTTTTCACAGATTTGAGCAATAAAGAAAGGAGGAATGTCCCTTCAAAGATATCACTCTGAAAAAAAATTTGTTCATTGATGGATTTTTGTGTGACATTTTAAGATTAATTTCATTTTGCTCCTTTGACCCAGTTTCTAAGCTTACAGAACCAAGTTTTATTTGAAATTTTATCAATCTCCTATCTAATTGCAATAAATTCATTTATATTCAATTAGTATTAATTGAACTGATGTTGCCATGGTTTCGGTTTTAATTTCAGAGATCTGTCATAAAGAGATAAACATAGATAAATCAAGTTATATGGGTTTTTTTCTGCTTTTCATTTGTTTTCTAAAGGTTTACACAATTTGAAAATATTTATTATTTCATGGATGTATGACTATTTTTTTGGAATGGTGTGTAAATGGATGATTTCAGAATATAAGCTGAGGTTAACATTTTTCTCAATATTATGAACATTACATCTCTAGGGCACTTACTCAGGATTGAAATTAACAAAAAATAGCTGATTCACTAACTAGATAAATGGATCTGCAGACAGAATGTATTATAATTAGTGACACAGGTCTAATGCTGTGTAGATAAGTGTAGATTTACAGATCAGTGACAGCAATATGTGACAGTTATTTACTTTAATTACACAGAAATATATACTTCATCAGTAATAAACGCTCTGTATTTATGTTCACATTATAATGTAAGCATGTTTGTAGATCTGTTCACAATAAAGTACTATTATGGATCCAGTGCTGCTTAAAAGTAGAAGTAGAAGTCAACACCTGAATTGATACGGAATTCAAACTGATTGTTATTTCCATATTTTGTGCTTTTATATATTACCATTGGAATGTGTGTTCAATAGGAAAAGTACAAAATATGTGTGATTTTGGACATAAGCAATTATATGAAAAAAATTGAATTTTGAGAAAGATTAGTAAATAATAATCAGATCTATCAAAATGCAACAGGTAAGGCATATTTTTTTGTTCATTTATGTTTCATAACTCCAACCTTCTGTATTTCAAGTATGGTACTGTATTATGTCACACTGTACTTTAGTGAATAATGCAGCATTCAATCAAAGTGTTTCAGAGCTTGCCATGAAAGCAATGCCATTTTTTCTTTCAATTTGGAACAGATCTTTAACTTGTGCATCAAATGCTATTAGGACAACAGTATACTTTCAATGACCATACCCATCCTGAAATGAGCATTGCCTCATTTATGTTTCATAACTCCAACCTTCTGTATTTCAAGTATGGTACTGTATTATGTCACACTGTACTTTAGTGAATAATGCAGCATTCAATCAAAGTGTTTCAGAGCTTGCCATGAAAGCAATGCCATTTTTTCTTTCAATTTGGAACAGATCTTTAACTTGTGCATCAAATGCTATTAGGACAACAGTATACTTTCAATGACCATACCCATCCTGAAATGAGCATTGCCTCTCATTTCACAAAACAAAAATGTTTATTTCGAAAACAGATGCTAACAGGAGATATCTAGTTAAACATAGAATTTGACTTATTTGGTTAGTTTAAAAATGTCACAAATATGATTCTTTATAATTTGTAAAAAAGCCTCAAGGATAGAAGACAGAAGATTTAGAAGACAATAAAAACCTGTGAGTTGAATAATATGTAGGTGTATCAAGAAATAGCATTTTCTTCTTCGGTAAAATAATTATACAGTTGAAAGTTCCTCTGAGGAGATGGTTGAAATGACATGATCTCTAAATCTCATCTCAAGGGTGGCTAGTCAGTTTGAACATCTGATCCTTGAGTCAGTAGAGGATAGTCTTGTCACTTAAGTGTAATACTTGTAACTCCTTTTGTGTCACCTTAATCATTAAGCTTATTCAATTAGACCAAATCCTATGTTACAACCAGTATTTTAATGGGGCAGCTTTTTAAAAATGCAACCATTGCAAAATCATTTTTGTGGAATATTTTGTAAACAGACGTGTGGAAGAAATATACAGAAGAGCCAGTTTTGTTCACGCTTCAGTCTGGAGCTGCTGTTCATCACGAAAAGGTCTTTCAGTGACTATTAGTCTGAATATTCTTATGGTTATTCAACAACGGCCATTCATCAAGATCTGTACCAGACTAATTTATTTTTTTCTAAAATAAGTCTATAAGTTTGATCGCAATGACATGAATGATTGTTTTTGTCTCCACACTAGAAAATGACTTCATATTTTAGTGACATTTAAAGCTAGAATTAAGTAGTTGAGGAAAATTGACAACCCCTGACCTATGTCTGCCATTAAATAATGGTAATAACTTGTATGAAGCCAATTGACATTTTCAACTTGCAGCAGAAGACAATCTGAATAGATTATTGATGATCTTGATGGTTGTCATACTTGGTCTTTCTCACTCTTAACTAGCTTATGTGTATTTTTATGTGTATCTTTATGCCTCAGATGCAGTATGGTCAGAAAAATCACACCCTGTTTGTTTGTTTAGAACCAATTTCTTTAACTTAAATTAATGTTCTTACATATTTGTAGTAGTTACTCATCGAGATAAGACACTAATTAACTCAAAGTTGAGATCCAGAGGTGGAGGAAATGCCTTGGCTTTTTTTTACCTGTTTGAAATTGCTTAAATAATAAGCACCTTTCGGTGTTGTTTTTCTGAGTTAGAAAACTACATTTTTGATGATTGGGCAGCATATTTCTTGGAATATATATTTCTCATTTTGTCAAATGTGTTAAATGACCCAAAAGTTTGTCTAATATCTCTTTAAGAGCTAGATATTGAATATCCTCTTATAGCCAATAAGAACTGAAGATGCCTAGAAGAGGTATTCTGCTGAGACATCATGCTAGGACCCTTTTCTTTATGTCTGTAGAGACAGACATATTATATTGATCATCTTGAATACAGCAGACTGGAGCTAATTTCATTATGTCAATAGAGACAATTAATATGACATTTTGTCTTACATATGACCAGGGAATTAATGATGAATATGGAATCTATTCCAGAGATGTAACATCATTATATTCACTTACTGACATAATGGAGTGTGAATTCAGATAATATTAAAATTTCGTCTTATAATAGCAAATGTTGATTGAAGTATCCCAATGACCAAAGACCATGGTGGGATTTGAAAAGTCTTGAGTCCTGCCAACTAACTTGAGACTATGAGAGAACACAGGCTTATCAGAAGCAAGTAACTGATTAAGTTAACTAGCACAAGTTGTAATGACCGATAGGTGTAGTTAGACAGTTAATAACCAGCGTCCAGCCAATTACAGAGTAAGACATATCATTTCCGATATCAAAATGGCCAGTTATGTTGGTAAATCAATATAGCAAAGTAAACCATTAGACAAACTAATTAGAAGTCGGAAATTATCTTGTCTACATCTAAATCTTGCTGATTATTATGAAATCCATGGCTACTTGACAGTCAACTTCTGTAGATTTCAGATAACAAAATTTCAAGTTCTGATTGTGTGAGGTGTTAGTCTGTTTCTGTGAGTGCTTTTTGGCTTTTACTTTGTATAAAATAGATTTACTAAAATATAATTTAATTGCACACAATTAACGATATTGTATATAGAATACCCTGGTATAACCATTAGAATTGTGTATATTCTGACAGTCTTCAATGATTTATTGAGAAAAAATGACATTTCCCACTATAACACTAAGATAGATGGTGGATAGGTTAGAGTGGAAATAGTATCTAGGGACTTGATTAGACCAAGAAATCAAGTAGTAGCTAACTCGTCTCGTGTATCAGCTATCGTTGTCTAATATGGCTTGTATCATAGAAAATCTTGCTGTATGTTGACTCTATAACTGTGTTTCCACTGAGGGAAAAAGCCGGCTTTAAGCTAGCTTTCGTGTGTTTCCACTGGGCAAATTGCGGATCCATTACTGATAGCTACTTTAAAGCTGGGTTTCACTTAACCAGTCATCTTTATCTCACTTGGCAATAGGGGCATACTGGTCTCTCCGGTCTATTGCATTTCTTTCTGGCCTAAACAGTCTTGTATATCATTTGTCAATAATGTGCAGCTTTGTGATCAAGGCTAAACCACTTAAACTCAGTCTAAACGTAATGTGTTAGAGTTAGCCTTACTTTACAATTCTCAGTGGAAACGCGGTTTATAAAAGTGAAACAGAATGACAGATTCAGACATTATCACTCATGAGTTATAAGATAAATTAATCATTAGGTGAGGAACTGAGTCATTATTGTCAATAAGGACTCACATCACAGATATTTCTTTCTCTGTACATAGAAATTAGGGGATCCCAAGACTGGCCATCCTCTTTTCTAGGGCACACCTAACAACAATTATTATTTACCAATTATATCCATGGAATTAAGATATATTAAAAGAACTGCATGTACCCACCATCAGCGTTTGTCTACTTCAATTAAAGTATCCACTTCTTTAAAACCTTACAGGGATTCTCAGAACTTCTAAGATTCTAATCCTGCTGAGAATTCAACTTTCTGTTGTATTGATTTTCTTCACAAGAGAAATTCCTCGTAAAGTCTTGGAGTGAATTATGGGGTTTTATAGCGTTGAGAAAACAGATTTAATGATGCGATTTACAGGAATTTCTTCCAAAGAGTTCTAATTCTTGAAAAGGTTGAAGCAGATGAAATTGAAATTTATTGCATTCACTGTTTTATTGCTGAAGTTCTTTTTTATCCATTTGGATCAGTGTTCTGTAATTTATTCTCAAAAGATTCGCAAATTTCAATCAAATAGCTTGTCTTAATCTAATTTTGATTCCTTAAAATTTCCTATGTATGAATGATACATTTATCGCCATTTAATTATATTTCCTGTGTAAGATTTAAAGGTTGCTAATTTTACCTGCATTCATGTCTAAAGATTGCTATGCTTTCAGCCACCTTAAAGGGATTGCAAAAAGATTTTCTAAATGTGTATCGGGGATACTGATAACATCAATTTGCACCATTACAATTTTCGATCAGATGGTTGTAGTTTCTGCAATTCCATTAAATAAGGTTTTATGACTCCCACTGTATAATAACGTGGTCATATTGTTCTCACCCCTGTCTGTCCTTCCAAGTTGGCTTGGAGAGGTGACAGTTTTTTAATTTTATTGAAATTTGGTGTGATCAAAATAAAATTGATATCTTGGTTGAGTTTGAATACAACGATTTTTTGATGACGTTTTTTTTATACGCCCACATCTGTCTATGTGGACGTATAATGTCGGCACCCCTGTCCGTCCGTCTGTCCGTCAACATTTGCTTGTAAACGCTCTTAAAAGATTTTTAGATGGAATCAAATGAAATTCGGTATGTATATACATATTCATGAAACGAAGATCAAGTTTGAATTTGAGCTATTTTCGACCGTTAGAAGCAGAGTTATTGCCCTTGCCCCAAAATCTTGAATATGCTATTACTCTCTTAGTTTTCAACTGATTTTGATGAAACTTAAAATGGATGTTATTGGACCTAAATCGAAAGGTTTGAGAAGATTAATTTTAAGGCTTTTTCAAGATTAAGGCCTCTTACGGCAGTTTTGAAGAGTTATTGCCCTTTAACCTCTATACAGTTCTAGTGCATCAACATCAATTGCTCGTAAACACTCTAAAAACTAGAGTGTTTGAAATGAAATTCGGTATGTGCGTACATAATCATGAAACAAATGTCCGTCCGTCTGTCCGTCAACATTTGCTCGTAAACGCTCTAAAAACTAGATTTTTTTTTTGAAAATCGGTATGTTATTCATAAAACGAAGATCAAGTTCGAATTTGAGCTATTTTCGACCGCTAGAAGCAAAGTTATTGCCCTTGCCCCAATATCTTGAATATTTACCATCCACATGCCGTATTGGGCGTATATGGCTGTGGTCCACTATCTTTAATTATTGCCCTTGACTTAGGAAAAATTTGTCAGAATTTATTTGTGAACACAATAGAGATAACAGTTTTTAATTCATTTTAATGTGATCATTTATATTGATGAGATTGTGGACAAGTTTCAATTCAATGATTTTTGGATGAACGGTTTTTAAGTTATTTATTTTGATTTGGGATAAACTATATTTATTTATGATCACAACAGATACTACAATATTAATCCGATTTAAATGAAATTTGGTGTGATCATTTATAATGATGACATCTTGGTCAAGTTAAAAATTGATGTACCGTACTTAGTAAAAAGTTGTCGGAAATTTATGAAATTTTGTGTGTTTAAATCAACCATATCTTGGACAAGTTAGATTTTTGGTACGATTTGATACATATTGGCAACCACCCTTGATATACTTAAAATTTATGAGGGAAGTGGGCGTATGCTGCTAGGCAACCACTGTAGCAGTTTATTATCCGAATGACTAGATGATTTTTCATTGTTAGCCACGCTTAAATACCTGCATTACTGACAGGGGAAAACTGGTTTAAAAAATCTGAAGGTATTATCTCGACCTATGCCGAGATTGAACCTCACTGAGCCACTGTGGCTCCCTTTCCTACATGGGAACTCTTGTACCAAAACAATCATTTCTATCTAGACAGGCCATGTGTATAATATCAGAACATTGAATGAACTTGATTGTTTTTATAAATAGGTTGTGATGTAAAAAATTGTTTAGTGAACAAGCTTTGATTTGAAACAAGTCCTGATAATTGCCAGGATTACCTCTTCACGATTGGCTTTATAAGTGATAATTCATATCCACTTGTCAAATAATAACGCTCAACTTAATCCAGGGTGTTAGAGTTCAGATTTGGTAATTAATCAAAAAGCTGTGAGACAAACTAACTAATATATATGCAACACAGTGGAGACACTGTTGAATTGGATTCTCAGTCATATAGATTTTCACTTCTCTCCTATGGTTGCCATTTCTTAGTTGCTAGGCAACAGAAGTATTGAGCCGCCACAGTTTAGTGGGAATTGACTGGAAAGCTTTAATCCATATTTTGGCATACATTACTAAGAGATACCATCTGAGATTAGCAGAAGATTTTCACACATTTCGAACTAATGTAATCTGTGGATAATACTCTGGAATTATGACTTGGAACATTATCGGATTTTTAGGAAAGTTTTTAGAATAGTGGTTTTATTACAGGATATGAAACATGAAGATGATAGATGGGGTCAGTGATTGTTTTTATAACAATATCAGCTGAAGTGTGTTTTGTTTCCTTGTTCATTGTTTCCTTTGTAATTATCTCATAGTGCTAATAGTCATCAGGATTGAACTTTCTATACTGTAGACTGAACGTTGTGGGTTTAGTGCTTGAAATTGCTTTCTCTTTGTTGCTTGTCAACTTTTGGCTGTTTTGTATACGGTAATTGGAATCTCTTGCTAAACAGTTTCAAATGTTGTGCTCCTAGTCATTTCATTGAATGTATTAAGTGCTTGTTGTTCTTGCCTTTGAAAATTGAATTTTCATGGCTTCTCTGATAAATTTTAGCTTATTGTGATGTTTTTCTTCATTGTAACTGCTAATCATTGTATCATGCTTAAGCTTATGTAAGCTCTTTGTCAGTTTGCTGTGAACTGTAGACTTTGATGATAGATGATCTCTTTCATCTTTAGGTGTTACTGATAAGCGTTAAAAGAGTCATTGATTTTGTTTTGCTGAGTTGTGGTTTTTCTTGTTCAGTTTTTTCTCTACCATTAACTATTAGATAGTAGAATTCCAAAGCTTGGCTGTACGGTTGTGCTGCTTTTCATCTCTTTTGCTGCTTAACCATATACAACATGGTTTTTTTTAGGTTCTGTTTTAATATTTCTCACCATATATACATAGATTATCAGGTCAAGTCAAAGAATTTTTTCTTATTTACTTCAATGTTAATAAATCAAATGTAAATATCTATTGAGCTTGTAGGCCAGGAATGAGCAACCTTTTTGATTGAAAGAGCCAGATATGAGACATGAAAAAATTGACCAACCGCACTTAAGACATCTCACGGGCTGCAAAAATATTACTGGTGTGCTATACCCCTGTTATATGGCATGCCGGTAGTAATTTTTTGCCCTTCGAGAAGACCAAAGGAAATTGTTTGGAAGGCCTTTGAAAGATTTTTGGTCAACTTTAAAGTGAATTGAATGTGAATCATCAAAACCTGTGTTGGTATCTATTCTAATGCTTTGTTCTTATTAACTGAGCCAGAATAAAATTATAAAATACTATGGTATAATTAGTGATTATTTTCAAAACATTTCTTTGGACCACCCTTGAGCCCTCCATAGACAGAGAGCAATATTGCAATTTGTAGAGATAATAATATGAGCTCTGAGGTTATTTTAAGAGTACTAGAATTTATCAATTAGGCTGTGATTGTGTTTCTATAACAATAGACAATAATAATAGTGTTGTAACAGAGTGCAATTTTACACAATACTATATTATAATTATCATAGTGTATAATATTGATCATGTCTCTAATCAAATTGATTCAATTAAATTATGCTAGACATAAACATTTTTGTGCTTTAGAAATTAACTGTTAAAACTTTCAGATAATGTAAGGAACACATATGATCTCTAGATTTTGCTGTATATAGTTTTCATGAATTTTAGCACTTAAATTGTCAATCGACTAAAAACATAAGACTACCTATTTAAGATGAACATAGTTGGGCTGTCAAATTGGATGTCAAATTGGACTTAGATTCTAGACAAGACAAGAAGGGAAATAGATACATCATAAAATTCATCTGCAAATCAATTAGTAACTTACATCATGAGTACCAAGAGTAAGATTATCATTTGGTATAAACAAATCAGGAGATATCCTTATTGAATGTTTGTAATTTTACATATTGAACCAAGATTAAGAATTTATGGAATAGTTTGTAATGCATAAGCTTATGAAGTTTGAACACAGCTTCATTGCTGAAAGAGTTAGGTTTCTACTGCTTTAAATTGAAGTTTGGTATGGTTTTGTGTTTTGTTTCCAATGATTGTTAAAATTATAGCTAGCTTGGTCAGGGCTAAAGCGAGTCAAATTGACATCCTCTAATTTGACAAAAATTTTGAAGAGAACAGCTCAGAGGTCTGGCTTAGAATGTTGTACCACTGGGATGGTGATTTTCTAGATTCTATTTTCACTGTTCAAAATGAAACAAGATTCATTGGCTGAATATGAAATCAAACATTTAGTTCAGCATCTTGCCTAGTAAAAACAAGTTAATTGAATGGTAGTAAGATTCTATTGTCAGTAGAAACAGTTATTGTCTCCAAATAATAGAAGAAATAACAACATCCTATACAATATAATTGATATGAACTGTTTAGAAATGAAATAGAACTGTATTCATTTAAAATAATTCTAGGTTTACTGTTGATTTTGATTATGGTGTTTGACAATAAACTATCAATTAAGGAATCAAGACCATAATTTACAATATTTAGACACCTTCTTATTGTAACAGTATATCTATTTACCATTACCGGTTTGATTAATGAAAAAAACAAAATCATTTTTCTGGTTTAGTTACTATTTGAATGAAATGCCAAAAAAAAAAAAAATCTGCAGAAACAGTTACATTATAGACATATATAGATATATATTGGGTGTGGTAAAGGATATGTAATCAAAATAATAAAGTTGAGTATTTCATTTAAAACATAACACATTTTGCATTTGGCTACTATTTAAAATTAATCTTAAACTTTATGCGCAGGAACTAATAGAGCATCTGAGACAAAAACAAACTAAAGATCTCTTTCTCCCAGAAAGCTTTCAAAAAGCAAATTCTAAAAACTTTGAAAGATAAAAATCTTGATTTTTTTGTATTAAAATAAAGAAATTTACTTTTTAAGGAAAACTTTCAACCTTATTTTTGATTTGTTTTCAGAAAAAAACACAATTTACTTTCTATTATCCGTTAAAACAATTTTTTTTTTTCATTTTCTTTTGAAGAATTTGTGTCTGAAAATGTGGATAATTTCCTGAAGTTTCTGTTAGCAGGATAATGATTTGTCATGAGAAGTCAATTGTTATTCGAAAAGCCTGTGATACTTTAAGCTGTTTGATAAGTTCAGTAGGTATGGGAGAGTGAGATTGAAATTTTTGAAATATGTTTCTGGGCTATAATTACAGTAAAAACCGATAAGACAAGTTTGTATTTTGGCTTTTAATTTTAGAATATCTTGTTCAATGTCTCCAAAAGGTTTCAAATGATTAATTATAATATTAAATATTGAATGTCGCCAGTAAAAGCAATTTAAACTGACCAGTAGTTCATTAGTCTATTTTTGTTAAATAAAAGGATTTTGAGTTTTCATTCATAAAGGGGAGTTGTATCATTTCTCTGATATTTCATATTTCTGAGTTTTGCATTTTTTTGAAAACAATCCTGATGTTCTTCACAAATTAGGAAACTTGTGAGTTTTATCCTGAATATAATAAATTTTGACCTCAAATAAGTTTAAACTTAGTACATCCTTTCAGATTTGTGGATTATTATAAACAAATGGTGTTATGACTATGTAGTATAGTTAACTGAATGTGTGTTATCTGGTAGGAACTGACTACTGTATACAATAGTACAGAATGGCGCCAATGTGTAGGAATTAGGAGAGCTATATTTAGAATCACCAGGTATCAGTAATTAGGAAGTAGCATCAGGTTCATGGTTTACCTTGACTCTCAATATCACGTTTGCCAGGAAAGCTCAGTAAAAACAAAATGGAGAAGAAAATAGCAGGAATAAGAAATGTGGACAATCTAGATCAAGTATGCTTTTTTTACCATTTTAACAATTTTTTGATAATCTTGGGTTTCTTTTCTCTAAAAGAAAATCTTCTATTTTATCTTAATTTTCTTAACTGAAAGCTTTATTATAAGATTTTGAAACAAAGCTACTCTCAACCAGAAAATAAATTTCTTTTGCAATTATTTATCTTTTCTATAAAATATTTCTTCTTACTTTACTTTGATCATAGAATTGAATTTAAAACAAATCCAAATGATTTTTTACAACCACAGTGCAAACAATTTTCATGCGAAGTCTAGGGCAACATCAATATCTGACCTTTGTCTTGTCAAAATATTTCATAGATTGTCACACTGCTAGACAAGAGATACAAACCTCAGTTCATTTCTTGTTACATTGCTAGGCAAGAAGTAGAAACTTCAGTTCATTTCTAGTAATTCTTAACTGTCATTACCCAACTAGAGCAATGGCAAGGAAAACTGATAACCATTGCGCATTATATTTGGAAATATACGGTGCATTTATGATACAACATGATAATGTCACTCTTCCAAATGATAAAAAAGCACATTGATGTGTTTTATTACTTATTCTCCATTTAAAAGTTATGAAACTGAAACTGGAAGAGACCTTAAAATAAATTATTCCATCGACACAGCTGTAATTGGATACTTTAAATAATTTAATTTAAAGAACTTCAGAACACTGTAATTGTTTTGGATAGGTATTGCCAGATTTAAGGTTAGAAAGCCATACCAGCCAGAGACTGAACACAAACATCACACTGTAATGAGGGTATATCATTGCATTCCCTAATTAAGAAATATTTAATCTAGATATTACACCATGGTAAACAATTTTGAACTTATTCATATGTTATTCAAAACAAATATTTGATTTTCACCTATCAACCATACCAATCATTGCATCAACATTTGTCTTTGATTGAAAATGTTTGAATACACTATAATTGAACTGTAGAATACCATAATTCCTTGAAGGGGCAGTAAGCGAAATTAAATATTCCAATTACATCTCTATTTGATCTAACTGAATTTGTTTTTTAAGGTTTAATTAAAAACAGAGTGTACTAATTGTTAATTGGCCAGTTTGAGGTTTGGTGTTGGGCTTGATATTATTAGTTAAGAAAAGTTTGGTGTTTATTTCGCTGAAATCTGTAGTGTTTTTTTTTACACCTACTAAAATCTTAAAACTAACTTAAACAGCTTACTTAAAGTTTTTAATTATTTTAGTTAAAACTCTTACACTGTTATGTTAAGGGACACGTTTTCATAAATAAAAGTTCTCATAAATTTCAGCAAAAAACATTTTTGGAACTACCAAAAAAGCGGAATGCCTCTTTAAATGAACTCAAATGACATTTTTCACAATATCCAATATATAATATATGCGCATTACTTTCCTTTGTAATACATTACTGTCATGACAATGACACGGCTATAATGACAATAACTAATGGCTGTCTGCAACTGGTGTTTCAATGCTCTCTATTATGTATTATATTATAAAAGTAATGTTAGTTTCTTACCAGACATAATATACATTAATTCTTACCACATTTATATATATATTGCAAAATACAATAGAATTTGATTTATACAAATACCCTATTAGTTATAAGATTACATATTTCATACACCTTGAATATTTTGAAGTCAAAAGCACTGGCACTATTGTGTTCCTCAAAAATTAGTCTTAAAAGGGGTGGTCCTAGCAATATTTGATACCACTCTGTATCAGAATTTGTTAGATATAAAGAAGCCGTGCTTCAACATAAACATATGAAACCAAAACTCAAAATAGTTAACCAATATTTCAGATGTAATGCCTATAAATGATTTTATTTATTCTTATGTTTTTATTTTACTTCTTTTTTTCAGGTAAGTTGAAGAAAATAGTTTATATTCTATTGTAAGTTAGATATTAATTACCGAAATACATGTAAGTTAAACTTTTCAAATTTACATCGGCCATACCATTGATGTCTTTAAAAAGCAATCATTTGCAAAATATTCACATGTGAACTAAATTTGTATTGAATTTGGTTTCTTATAATTATAGAATAATATTATAATATCTTGATAATTCTAAAATTCTTGACATTACAATCCACGAAAATTGAGCTTAATTAATATAAATCATATTCATCAGAAATAGGACAGATAAAAGAAAAGACTCTTTGAAATACTTCTTAAATATGATACTAGCAATTAAAGCATTTTCACAAATCACTCAAATTTTATATTTTAATGATTACAAAAGCCATCATTGGGATAGCTGATTTGTTCTGAAATCCACCATCAGGATAACTAATTGGTTCTGAAACAACTAATTGGTTCTGAAATCCACCATCAGGAAAGCTAATTGGTTCTGAAATTCACCATCAGGTTAGCTAGTTGGTTCTGAAATAGCTAATTGGTTCTGAAACAACTAATTGGTTCTAAAACAACTAATTTGTTCTGAAATACACCTTCAGGAAAGCTAATTGTTTCTGAAATCCACCATCAGGTTTTTTCATTGGTTCTGAATATTGGTTCTGAAATCCACCATCAGGTTTTTTCATTGGTTCTGAATATTGGTTCTGAAATCCACCATCAGGATAGCTAATTGGATCTGAAATCCATCATCAGGATAGCTAATTGGTTCTGAAATCCACAATTACGATAACTCATTGGTTCTGAATATTGGTTCTGAAATCCACCATCAGGATAGCTAATTGGATCTGAAATCCATCATCAGGATAGCTAATTGGTTCTGAAATCCACAATCACGATAACTCATTGGTTCTGAATATTGGTTCTGAAATCCACCATCAGGATAGCTAATTGGATCTGAAATCCATCATCAGGATAGCTAATTGGTTCTGAAATCTACCTTCAGGATAACTGATGGTTCTGAATACTGGTTCTGAAATCCACCATCAGGATAACTCATTGGTTCTGAATATTGGCTCTGAAATCCACCATCAGGATAGCTAATTGGTTCTGAAATCCACCATCAGGATAGCTAATTGGTTCTGAAATCCACCATCAGGATAACTCATTGGTTTTGAATATTGGTTCTGAAATCCACCATCAGGATAGCTAATTGGTTCTGAAATCCACCATCAGGATAGCTAATTGGTTCTGAAATCCACCATCAGGATAACTCATTGGTTTTGAATATTGGTTCTGAAATCCACCATCAGGATAGCTAATTGGATCTGAAATCCACCATCAGGATAGCTAATTGGTTCTGAAATCCACCATCAGGATAGCTAATTGGTTCTGAAATCCACAATCAAGATAGCTGACTTATTAAATCAAATTTCGAATTTTCAAATCTAAAAGATTTGTTTTTGGTTTTTGTCGTAAAAAGCATTAATTTTATTCGTTTAATTTAATATTTTATATTGTAACATGTTTACATTTAATATTCAAACATTATCATAACATATTCATATCGGCTCATCTTTCAGATAAAATCAATCATTTAAAATCGTTTAGCAACATTTGTTTTCATTTCCCTACAACATATTTAAAACTCCATGATGTTTTGTTTGTAGACATGGCCATGTATTGATTTGGTCTGTTTGTTTAACAGAAATAAATACTCCTAGCTTTTTTTCAAGCAAAACTACTTCACTTTCATAGCCTCAGATTGAAATAAATACTGCTAGTTTCCGTTAAAATTTTCTATTGAAAGAATTCCTTAAAATAATTCTATTGATTGATGACTGTAAGGAAGCAGATCTGTAAAATCTTAGACAGGGTTTTAATGAGCCATGTACACTGATCATATTTTGAATGGATGTACCTGCAGTTTACAGGTTATCAATCAATGGACAATTTTTGTGATCATATTTCAGATATTTCTATTTAATTTTAGATACATGCTCCAATGTGTTGTAAAATTGAGATAATATTTATCAACTAGAATCTTAAAATGTATTAAGTAGTATCAGAGTGAAGTTGCACCATTTGGTCTGTGGATTTTACTGGGGATTACATTTGATACCACAAGCATTGTTTACAAAGGCATATAAAACAAAACTTCATTAGATTCAAAATTATAAGTGGTTAACAGCAATTCAAATATGAGATTCAGAATTATCCCCAATCGCTCTTAAGCTATAGATGCATGTTGCATTGATCAGACACGGGCAAATAAATTGTTTGAAATGAGAGAAGATCAGTCACCAAACCATCACATTCTACCCCTCCACCATCTTCTTCCAAATAAACATCAAAGCTGTCTGGATGTCAACAAAGGACAATGAGTTAGGTGAAGCTGCAATCATTTAAATTGTACCTCAACCAAGTTGATATTTTGCTTTCCACTAGCTGTCTTATAGACCTATTAAGAATCAAGTTGAGGGTCAAATCAGTTGATGTTTGAAAGCAAGATATAACAGTTGTTAGTTTATAAGGTTAATTAACTAGCTTGTAGTTTAGAAGTTTGTCCTGGAATTTTCTATTCATTTCTAACACTATAAAGGTTAAATGAAGTCATTAGAGGAAGATTGTTAGAGGTTTAAGTTTGTATTGATCAATACTCTCTACTATATCAAGCTTCAAATTATAAGATATAAATTATACGTCATTTTTTAAGTTCAAAGACTTGTATCATTTTTCAATGCCCTAAATAACATTGTTATGATATTCTGGCTTGTCTTCAAGTAGCTCAACCAATTGATTCATTGAATTCATTTTTATACGCCCATATGAAATGGGGGGGTTTTGCCCATGTCTGTCTGTCCGTCCGTGATTCCAGAAAGAGTAAACAGGAAATGACATAGCTCCCACTAGAGAATTCATAACCATTAATCTTACAACACAAGACCACTAGTTTTTATATTAATAGATGTTATCTCCCCTTACAATATGGCAACATTTTTAACTAAAAATTGGTTCACTGTTGCCTTTTAAAACTCTTTACTACGTCTTATAATGCATAGTTTTAATGGAATGGAAGAGTTGTATGATATTTGCAAATCAGAGTACTAAATATCATTGTATATATGATAAAATACAGTATCAATATATATGACACCTATTCCATTCCGTTAAAATGAAGCAATATAAGAGTAGTGGTAAAGAGTTTTATAAAGCACTGGTGAAGCAAATTGTGAGAATGCTGCTATCTTGTGTGTTATTGTGGTCAGGTGTTATAGTGGTTACGAATCTTCTTGCGGGAGATATGACATTTGCGGTTAAATCTTTCTGGAATTGCAGGAACCATAGACATTGGAGGAATTGGAATGTCCCAAAAAGAAGTCAAAGATGTCCCCGATACACATAAAAAGGCTAGAAAACCTCATTACAATACCTTTAAATACAATTCATCAACTGAAAAATCTGGTCAGAAAAGAAGTCAACTGACTGTATCTCAAAATTATTAGTTATTAATTTGTTACATGGGATAGAAAACTTTGTGTGAAGTCTAACCCATACAATTTTGATGAAAAAACAAGAATCTACAAATATAAATGTTTCTTAGAGCAAATCCAAATTGTTTGTGCCCATGAATGGAAATGACTTAACAGAAGTTATGCTTTATAATAGTAGAAAAAATCTACATCCATGAAAGTCTTGAGATTAGAATATTTAGAAAAAGTCTTTTCGGGAAGTATCAAAAAGTCAATATTTCTTGGTTGGCTGTATCATTCTTACAAAAACTTGGTATCAGTCTACTATAATTTGTGCTCTGATTGACAGTAGTAATCATTGGTACTAACTTTATCAATACTCCATGAGATAAATTGGGTTCAAAGGTGTTTGGCTTGAGTATCAATTGATTTTATGCCTATCTGGTAGTTTACAATGTACATGTACTGTAGCTAACGTTTTGGGCAAGAACAATCTCGTCCAAATTACCATTTAGTATGTGAAATCAATTTTTCTAGTTCAGTCATAGAAATATTTCAACCAAGTTATAGCAGTGCAGCTACAAGTTGTTTTTGCCATAATTAGTTTGGGTTTTTTAACCATAGAAAGGGGAATGGCACTTGATTATGTACAAATTTGTGTATGATAAGTTTTTCGTAGCAGAAAAAGTTACCTTTGTTCTGACTTAAGGACAAAGTTTTCAGTTTGGTACAACAGAGTATATTTTCAAAGGTACAAATTAAATTGTTTGGTCAGAAACTCCTCCAATAACAAACTCTAAAGTAGAGTTTAATATACATGGTAGATGTTTCGATTATCTTACAAAATGGTGATTTATCAAGCGAGACATTTGAGTTGAGATATTGAGTTGGTTATATCAAACCTGAATCTAATCGGTCTCTAGATACAATAGTAATTATCAGACATTTTGAAAAACATTTCCCTGAAAGCCAAACAAAATAATGTTCTTATTTCATCACAAACAGAATTCTTTTAAGGTACTGAAAGAACTGAACAATTTACCATTTTTACTACATTGGATTGGCTAACAACACTATCAAATTTTCTTGATTCTATGGCCTACGTTACCAGTATGTCGCTCCTCATCTTGTCCAAACCACACCCCCATTCATCATACTTCCTCGGGGCCATGGTAACACAAGTGAGAAAAATTACGTATTCATAGCAAAATATTGTCAAATCAAAATTGGCCCTACTGTAATAGTAGCAAACTTCAGCCAATGGAAACAAATCACTCGTTATGACGCTTTGTTTGCGAGCGTAAACAAAACGAAAGAAGCGTGACATTTTAATGAATCTATACGCTACAGAATTGAATTAGATTATTTTTAAAGGATTGAAGCCGAGAGAAAATCAAACCTTACTTTGGAATATTTACTTGGAAAAACTGTGTTCTTATCTCTTCAAACGGACGGACAAGTAGTGCTGTGCTTTGTTTACATGACCTCATTACTGTTCTACCGATCTGATTGGTCAGATTTAGATGCCACCAATCTCATTTCCACGTCCCCAAACCAAAGTGTAGTGGGCTGAAGATTAATACGAGTTAATAAGACCATGCCAAAACCCATATTAGTGATACAATGGTTGCTCCTCAACAAGTCAGTTTTAACATGTGCATGGAGAAAATTTGATAAAGAACGTTCCCCACGAGAGATCAACAAGAACTTTGGGATTGCTAAACAACAAGCATGTTGAAAAAGAACAAGATTTATTTATTGTTTCGTTTCGTCATATATAATAAAACCATTCCAACTTTGATTGCAGTTTGCATCAGAAAAACATGTTTTTCAATTCGCGAATATTAAGTCTCAAAGGACTGGGTGGGATGGTGGGGCACTTTGCCTTCGACGGGGGATTCAAGACACCGTGTAAATTTCTTGAAACACATGGACAACATCATTACATAATTATAAAATAATTATATATTTTGCTCCATTTTGAATTCATCTGGAAGCTAACACGAGTAATGTAATTCTTCACCATAGGAAATGGAGTTTGGTTTGGCCTTTGGGAATTGTTGAAGCCAGACACAGCTTTTACCAACAAATATTGTTTTAATGAAGTCTATTGTGTTGACCAGACAACTTATCTGCTCTAATCCAGACTATTGTTCAAAACAAAATTAATACTTGGAATATAATTCAGCTTTCTGGTCTTAACTGATTTTTCTGAAGGGAGGAGTTGGTATCAGGAGATAACTGAAACCAAGAAAGGTTATTTTGTCTGGAATCTTTCATAGAAACATTAATTCAGATATTTGCCAAGTTTTTTGCTGTAAGTTTATATATTATATATCGTCGGTGGGATATCAAAAGGTCGTATATCCGGTTTTGGCGCGAAAGCCTTTTTCTGCACTAACGTAACCCCCATGAATAGGAGCATCGACTGGTACAGATACCATATCTCTAAGCCAATTAAAAGTGACATATTGGGTCATATGATTAAAGGATGTATATCGATTGGCTTAAAATAATGTATGTCAAAAAGACGTATATCTTTGTCAACAATAACAACTGACGTTATAAGGAGCCTACTTTGATGAGGTAAGAAAAGGGAATAAAAAACGTATTAAGTCTATTTATTTCATTCATTTTAGCAGCTTTACTTGTTCTGTGATCACCCGACTTTGGCCTATTTCAAATACCAACTTCTTAAACAGTTATGATACCGTATCATCGTTTAAGTATCGCTATCGAGAACGTCAAGTGATATACGTCCTTTTTGCATGGATACATCATTCTATTTCATTTGTTCTTGTTTATTGCAGAAAATGTCAAAAAGACCACCTTCCAGAGGACAGCAGCTTGTATTGTTGTCCCTGAAATCCAGATCTTAAATAAATTCAATAACCGAAAATGGAAAATCACCCATCATAACAAATAACAAAGACTCATCTAAAAAAACAAAAACCATAGACTTACCTGAAACAAGACAAAACAAAGACTTACCTGTAATAAAAGAAAACAAAGACTTACCTGTAATAATAGAAAACAAAGACCTACCTGAAACAAGAGAACGCAAAGACTTACCTAAAACAAGAGAAAACAAAGACTTAATTGAAACAAGAGAAACCAAAGACTTACCCGAAACAAGAGGGAACAAAGACTTGCCTGAAACCAGAGAAAACAAAGACTTGCCTGAAACAAGAGAAAACAAAGACTTACCTGCAACCAGAGAAAACAAAGACTTACCTGAAACAAGAGAAAACAAAGACTTACCTGAAACGAGAGAAAACAAAGACTTGCCTGAAACCAGAGAAAACAAAGACTTACCTGAAACAAGAGAAAACAAAGACTTACCTGAAACAAGAGAAAACAAAGACTTAACTGAAACAAGAGAAAACAATGACTTACGTGTAATAATAGAAAATGGTAACTCGCCTAATATATCAGAAACAAAGGAGAGTAGTAAAATAACACCGATAGAAGACATTTGGACAGCTACGGCAATAGCACCCATAGAAAAATGGATGAATAACAGCATGGATACAATTGCAGGAACAGAAACCTTTGGAATCTGGACTGACAACTCAAAAGAGATTAACGCTGCAAATTGCATAGATGAATATAACCCAGATCTCAAAATGATTGAAAGTATTCTTCAATCAGATATCTCAATGAAGAGAAAGAATGAACCTATGGTTTTGACAGATAACCTAATAGAATACACAACTAGCCAAGAACAAGATAATGCTAACAAGTCAATATTTGATATTCAAGAAAATGGAGAATGTTTAAAATTTAGACGATTGGAACCAAGAGTACCAAATGATACAAGTCTTGTTTATACATGGAGTCCAAGATTTACCTTTCAAAGTAATGAAATAATGCCTTCCAATGAAACTGCCACAAGAAGCATGTCACTTCCAGAAAACAAAGAACGGCCTATGTACAGCCAATTATCAGAGGATGAATTAACAGATCTTGATGATTCTGTAGCAGATCCTTCTTACAGACCCAAACGGAGAGAGTTTTTAGACGCTTACAGCAATGAAGAAGAGGAAGTTACAATTGAAGATGAAAACTTGACACCTGCTAAACTCAAGCCAAATAAACCAGCAAATCCGGATCTTTGGACAAGAAATGTAAATATGAATCGACGTATGAAGGGAAAAGATTACACAGGATCTATAATTGAAAATGGAAAAAGTTTAAAGGTACAAAAACCAGGACGGCAACTGCGTCCACGAGGCTGTACTGATTTTTGCAAGAAGTCTAAACAAAGATTTTGTGATGTGTTCTCTGAGGACGATAGACTTACCTTGTTTAATAAATTTTGGGCTTTAAATTGGCATCAAAAGCAGAGCGTAGTAGTCCATTCAGTGTCCAAAAAGAAAGTAGCGGAGCGTAAAGTAGAAGGTAACACAGATGGAATATTCCGAAAAAAACAAAGTTTCGTCTACTCTTTGCAATTAAATGAAAAATCTTACACTACTTGCAAGCAAATGTTCCTTACAACTCTCGATTTGGGAGAGAAAGCTCTTTACCGCTGGTTAAACCATTCAGAATCTGGTATACCATCACCTGCTAAAGCACCAAAGAGATAACGAAAGGTACTGAAGACAACCGGAGTTCAACATGATCAAGCTGGAGATTTTCTGCAGTCTTTATGCAAATTACCTTCACATTACTGCAGATCATCAACGTCTAAATCATATTTAGAGCCCATCTTCGTTTCATTTGAAGATCTATATAGAATTTACAAAGATCATTGTTTGTCAAATGCTGGTACTGCTCTTTGTAAGAAAGCATTCCACAGTGTCTTTGATGAGTTAAATTTGGCACTCTTTCGACCAAAAAAAGATCAGTGTGATGTTTGCTGTGCGTTCGAGAATCAGAATCTGACTAAAGATGTATACGACAATCACATCCAGCGGAAGGCTGATGCACGGCTATCTAAGGTACAAGATAAGCTTGTTGCTGAAAATGATGAATCTGTCAAGGTACTTACCATGGATTTACAGGCTGTATTATTATCACCTCGATTACAAGCATCAGCAATGTATTATAAAACCAAGCTGGCATGCCACAATTTTACGATATACGATTTGGCTACTAAAGATGTAACATGCTTCTTTTGGTATGAAGGCGAAGGTGAACTAACAGCCAATACTTTTGCTTCATGCATATTCGAGTATGTAAGGATGATGTCGCCAAAAGTGAAAACGCTCATAATTTACAGTGACGGGTGTACGTACCAAAACCGTAACACTACCATGTCTAACACCCTGCTCAAGTGTGCAGCCAACAACGATATTACCATAGTCCAGAAGTATTTGGAGAAAGGTCACACTCAGATGGAAGTGGACAGTGTTCACAGTACAATTGAACAAAAGATCAGAAACAGACCTATCTACTGCCCCCAGAGTTACATTGATTTGATCAAGTCTGTCCGCCCCAAGCAACCCTGCAAAGTATTTTATTTGTCTCACACCTTTTTTTCTGATTGTGCCAAACTTGGCTATTACAATTCTATTAGACCTGGAACGAAAGTAGGTGATCCAGTTGTAACTAATTTGCGAGTTATACAGTACACTCCAGATGGAATAATAAAGTACAAAATAAACTATAATGATGAATATTCAGATCTCCCAAGAAGGTCAAAAATATCTACTGCATCACCTTTAGATGCAATACCAAGATTGTACTCCGGACCAATTAAGATAAAGTCGTCTAAGTACCAGCATCTTCAGCAGTTGCTGTCTGTTTTGCCTCAGGACTATCACCCATTCTATGAGGGTCTTTTGCATGATTAATTGACCAAATATGAGCTATAGTGCTATGTTGTGTTGTAACAAATTTAATGAAACGTTTCTGATTATAAATTGATTGAATTATTATAATCCTACTTGCTCTTATCTATGTCATTTTGTCAGATTAAACAGACTGTGCTAATGAAACGCCTCTAGAGCCGTATACCTTTCGAGGTCTTGCACCATGTATCTATTATACTTACCTTCTCGACCTTGAGCCATGTACCTGTTTTGCTTTCCTTCCTGGATATTAAAACATTTACGGGTTATACTTATCTTGCTGGACCCTGCACCATGTACCTGCTGTACTTACCTCGTCAGATACTTTTTATGCTTACCTTGCTGGATCTTAAACAATGCACCTACTATACTTACCTTGCTCGACCTTGAACCAAAAACCTACTTTACTTTGCTTACATCATGTACTTGTTAGACTTATCTTGCTGAAACTTGAACCATGTACCTGTTGTACTTACCTTTCTGGGCCTTGAACCATGAAATGTGCCAGTTACTTTGAACAAGTTAGGACGTACCTCGTCTTCCATGCACATATTTAAGAAATAAAAAGACGTATATCCTATTTATAGCGACAATAAAATAAAAACTTACTATTTTAAATCAAAAAGTTCTTAGACAACCGAAAAATTCAAATTGATGAATATTTTGTTGAGATACAATGCTGTTTAGCATGTATCTGCAAAAGGATGTATATCTCAAAATATCAGACTTTTGTAACAAAAATGATGTATGTCTGGCACGTGCATAATCTGACTTAACATACTTTTTGATTTTTAATTCATTAAGTCAAGTTTGAAAAGATGAGCACTCGGTACAATTTTGGTAAAAATTCAATTAATTTTGAGTCTTTGGGGAGTTTTTTGCATTTCCTGAAAAATTTGAAAATTCGGATATACGACCTTTTGATATCCCACCGACGATATATTAATTGGAACTCAATCTCAGTCCCACATTTAGTGTTCACACTACAGGCATCTGTCAAATACAACCAAGCAGGCATTTGATGGATGATAATACATTGTTATAATATATGTCCTATAGCTGGTTATAAAAGAACAATAGATAACGTGTCCGGATGTAAGACGTCACTTTCTGAACAAATTTAGTGTTTATCATGTAAAAGAATGTCAAAGGAAATGACAGTTGTGTTCTGTTGATAATGCCATTATCTGAAGGTAGTCATTAATGCTCATTAAACAGGGTGCAACAGGAAGTATTTTCCAATTAATAGAAGTATCTTTAGTTCTTGACCTTTCGTTTTATAAAGTTTATCCCAAACTGTAAATATGGAAAATATGGGTAAGTTTATAGTAGGGAATTCAAGACTTGATAATATAGGGTATGATAATAATAGTTTTGTCCTGTAATGTTTTAACCTTAAAATAAGCCCTTTCTTGCATGAAATATGGTTTTGATCAAATAATGTGTTACGTTATGTTTTTAAAGCCAAAAGTAATGTCCAGAATGTTACAGTGGAAGTGCACAATTGAACTAAATGTATGTAGTTACTTTTACTCCTTTGACTTAACATTAATAGACCAAAATGTTATTGAACCACTGGGAGACGGGATTTAATCACAATGCTGTTTTTTTTTTTTTAAATGGCACCTCCCTTTCTACTCTCAATGAATTATTTCCTGTGCTAATTGTATTACCCTTTTAGGCATGATGTTATCTAGTAGGTCTATTATTTGTTATTAATGCATCATTCTACAGGTTTCCATTTAATAGATGACATTTTATGCTTAAATTTAAGCAAAAGCAATATTGAAATCGAAATCTTGATATTGTTTTTTGTCTTATTAATGTCATGTTGAAATCAATAAGTTTCTGACTTGATCATGATCTGACTTTAAGAGAGTGCGTACAATTGATATGTTGAAAATAGATATCCATCAAAATTATTTATTTTACATTTCATGACTGTTCAACGTAATATGCTCCTACCAAGATTTAACAAGTCTGTAGCTTGATTAGCAAGTTCTTGTTGTTTAACACACGGCATGAGCCTGTAGCTAAATATTCCCATTTTGAATAGCTCTGAAGGGTTAAAATCTTCACACTATATTGTCATCAATGTCTTTCATATCAACACATTTCTTGTGAAGTCTAAGATCTATTCTTTGCTGTACATTCTTAAGCAATTTATCTTTTAACTTGATGCAAGTCATGTACAGGATAGTTGCACTGAAGTGAATAACCAATCAAGTAAAAGCATTGGCACCAGCTGGTCTGTGATACGTAATGTAATTACCTTTAAAAACTTAAGGTCGTGCAAAAACTGTCAAATGACTTTAATTTGGCCGTAAACGAGTTTTTGTCTCCATAAATTGGCTGGAAGTCAGGAGAATAGATCAATTATCTGTTGTTACGAGATAATGAGATTAATTTTCTTATTCTACATGTCACTTGAATTGTGTTTCACCATCTTTCATTGATCAGCTTTGTAAAGATATTTTACAGGAGTTTATATTCTGCAAATTTGTTTTATGAAAGTTGTCGTGACAACCTAATTTAAAGCATATTTCTTGAGTATTTGTCAGGATTTCTCTCCCTGTTTGAAGTTAACCAGCTATGTTGAATTAATAGCATCTTGAACAAAAATAAATATTATTGTAAATAATACGTTTTGTGTTTCAACCAATCCTGTGGTGTGTGGTTATTTTCTGAATACTATTAATAAGACAACATCGGGGTCATTCTTCGAGAAACCCGCCAAGGCACTTTTGCAGTTTTTAAACTACCCCCCACCTCCCCTTGCCTCCTTCCTCTTTTTTACTTATTGTGGGACTTTGCTACGGCAAAGTCCCAGTTTGTTATCGAAATGTCAATTCTTTTTTTTTTTTTTTTTTTCGATTTTTACACACCTTCCTGAGCTTAGACTACAATAGTTGCAGTAACCATTCAACATTCACGAACCTTAGATATAGGCGACGATGTGCATAAATATATTTTGGATCTTTTTTGCAAAACCGGAAGTGCCACAGTTCAATATGTGCAAGAATAGATAATCGGCTCTAGAAGTCGTATTTTTGGGTCGATTTTCTTTGGGTTTGCATTTTTGGAATCTACTGTTAAAATCTGAAAGAATAGCCGTTTCAAAATTTCAAAATTCGAAAATTTGTCGCAGACATTTTTTTTGCCAAATTTTGCTTTTTTTTCATTTTTTTTGCTTTTTGTCTGATTAATCTGAAAAAAATTGAGCAAAGACAGTTTAAGAAAGTAAACAAAACGGTACAGTCAAATTTTCAATTTCACTTCCGGTTTAAACAGGAAATCGATGTTCACTTCCGGTTGAATATCTTCCGGTGTAATTTGTATAAGACAAAAAATTTTATGCTTCATAGGTAGACAAAGTTATGACAAAAAAACGAAGAAAAAAAAATCCAGAACAGAAGTGAAACTTTGGCCGCCATTTTGATTTTTCTGAAATGATTCGATTTTTATTCGGACATAATGGCTCATCCGATTTAAATGATTTTGGTGTCAAATGAAAGAAGATAAAAAAAAAACATGACATTAGGAAGCCGTTTTTCGATTCTCAATTTTGCTTTTTTGCAACATCCGGTTGAATTTTTTCAAAGTTTGAAGGGTCATATCTCGTGATCTTGAACTTTGATGACCTTGACCTTTTTAAGGTCAAAGGTCATTGACCTTAGCTATCTGTTAATACTTTGACATTTGACCTCCGACATGTACTACCGGTTTTATAGCTTTCCGAAAACAGCCAAATTGGCAACTTTGGACTGCTCTAACACGTGACCTAATTAACCTAGAGGGTTAATTTTTTCGGATTCTTAATGTGCTTTTCATGCTCTTTCAAGTGAATTATAACAATCGTTTTTTAAAGCAAAATTGAAATTCGTGAATTTTTCAAATTTGAGTTTTTTTTACAATATTTCTGTTTCTTTGAGCTTGGTGTGTATATATCTTATGACCTATTTTATGTAGAACATTGAAACTTGGAACACAACAAGACAATTTGAATATGAATTAACCTATGACAAAAAAGTTGAGGTGGGCGTGGCACATCCGGGTGGAATTACTAATTGTTTACATTTTGGGAAAGGGGCATAACTCGCATAGGATTCATTTGTTCAAAAAGGAACTTTGCACACAATTACCTCATTATTTTGGCCAGTTTGTGTTAATAGGTCAATTGTTTCAGCTTTATAGTTCCAAAAAAGGAACGGGTTTTGAAATTTCCATATTTTCAATTTTCTATTTTGACCTTTATTGACTCTTGTTGACCTATATCTTTTGACCTGTATGATGTAGAAGCTTTAAATTTGGGATACTACATAACATTCAGAATATCAATTAACCTATGCAAAAGAAATTGAGGTGGGCGTAGCACATCCGGGTTAAATTACTCATTATTGACAATTTTCACAAGGGACTTAACTCGCAACGTATACATTTGTTCAAAATGGGACTTTGCATGCAATTACTTCATCCGTTGAGCCACGTTGTCTTAGAAGTTCGATTGTTTCAGCTTTATAGTTCAAAAAAAGGAACAGGTTTTGAAAATTCAAAATTTTCAATTTTTGACCTTGACCTTTTTTGACCCTGATTTTTGTAGGATCAAAGGTCATTCAAATTGGTTATCTATTTATACTTTTATATTTGCTGTCCTATCTCAACTTCCGGTTTTATAGCCGTATATATTTAAAAATTTTGATGACTTGTATCTCGTAACCTTGACCTTTGTTGACCCTCTCCCTTTCAATGTTAAATGTCATTGACCTTGGCTATCTTCTGATACTTTCATTTGTGAGGTCTGTCTACTTCCGTTATAACAATCTTCCAAAGAATTCTTCTCAACTTTAGACTGCTCTTGCGCGTGATGTAATTATCGTAGAAGGTTGATTTTTTCAGAGTCTTTTGCAATTTGCTACATTTGCAAAGTCCCACTCTGTGCCACGTGTGGCTCTAGTTATAATTTTGATTCAATTTGTTTCTATAAATGTTTTATTGTGTTTAGCCCAACAGGAATATGAGCATTATTAGATATTTGAGTTGTTTTATGTAGTATAAGTTTTACACCAATACTTTATATTTCTCATATTCTTGTGGTCATGCAAAATAAATGACATTTCACACCATCAAATTGTTCTGATATGTTTGACGGATGTGGGGAGTTGGGTGGAGGACACAAATAAAGGCAGCCATGTTATTTGTTTTTTATATTATATTTAGGCAAACTGCATTCGAAATCAAATTAATATTGTAAAAATTTCTTTGATTCAAGCTGCAAAAT
This sequence comes from Lottia gigantea, assembly GCF_000327385.1. Lineage (NCBI taxonomy): Eukaryota > Metazoa > Mollusca > Gastropoda > Lottiidae > Lottia > Lottia gigantea. The sequence goes on along the minus strand of NW_008708171.1, from coordinate 159,717 downwards.
AGGCCAATATCTTACATTACTGTGTATTCTGAAATGTCTTATGTGCTTGAATATTAAAGATTAAAGCAGGTTATTATATTGATTATTATCTGATATGAATTGGAAAGTAGCGGTACTCCAATAAATACTACGTGACTTGTGTTAAAACATTACCTTCCCATGATAATATAGACTAGACTATTCACTAGTTTTCTCATTTTTCCTCTAATATTTGTGTTGATCCGATTGAGAGAGAGCTGTAAGTGATGTCTGCAGACAACATCTTAAATTGTTCTGTGATTTCAGCTTTTTTTTTATGTTTTTAGAAACGACTGATAATGATATTCCGGAAGTCTAACTCAAGATATAATGATTTGTGCACCATGTTGCAATGACTTTAGGTGGTCAGGGACAGCGTGCTCTGTCACACTTTACAAGTCTTAATAATATGTAGATAAATGCATGTAGAATTGCTGGTATTGCTTGCTTAATATGCATGATGATGTGACCACTAGATCTTACAGTTAAACTTAGAAAATAATTTTTTGTTTAAAAGTTTTATTCATAAAGACTGGTACCACTCCCACTACAGCTAGAATATTGCAATCATTATCTCTTATATGAAATACAAATATATAACTTAATTTGCATTCATAAAGGATATTAAAAATTTGGTTCAAAAACCACTGTCACCAATTGGTGAATCCAGGTTGAGATATATTATCAAATGTTGACCACATTCAATTTCAAGATGAAATGAGATGTATGAGAAATCCGTATCTCAGAGCAATATGTGACTGACTTATCATTCATAAGTCTTTTGAAGAATAAATCTGAATTGATCTTCACAGACACAACTTAACATTAACTGGAAATTGTTCCTTTATTAAACTCTATTAGAAATATTCCAAACCAGACGACAAATATTGAATTATGGGTAAGCTGATCACTCTCAAAATGAGGTTCAACTGTCTGATATACCAGTATGTAAATAGAAATGAATATTTGTAAATTCAACTTCCCTTCAATAAAATTATAAATGTTAACATCAAACAAAACCTTTTACATGTTCGTATTAGATTATAAATCTCAGCAAATTTTGGGAAATAAATTATGCCTATGCAAAGACATTGAATGTAATACTTTCTAAGAGATTTCTCCAAAATCATGATGCTGTTTTGTCAAGATTGACAAGGTGACCTATCTGTTTTCGTAGCATACTTCTTAGATATTGATTGACTTGGGATGATATTTGTTAAGTAGATTTTGTCAAAATGTAGTTGTTTCCCTTTGAATGCTCTAATTGACTAAATGTACATAAAAAAAAAACATGAATATCATATTCCCCTGTCAACATAGTGAGTAATATTTCAAAAATTGATTGGTAGAATAAAGTCAATCATGACCTAATCTAATAGCTAGCTGCTATTGACCTCAAATTAACCAATCAACTTAATGTGAATCAGGTGTTAGATACCTGCTGTGGTGTTGCACAGATTAGGTTGGTTGGTTATTCTTTCATACTTTGGAAATCATGTTATTGCCACTAGTGTCACGAACCTATCATACTTGCCCATATGTTCATGACATATGATTGATTACAGCTTGAATGAGGCATAACAAATATTTTTTCATTGTCCACTGATAAAAATCTTTTTCTTTTAGGTTTTGTTTTAGCATTCCATCCTGTTATTCATTATGATGCAGAGTAAGGGATATCAAAAGTTCAGTTTTTATATTTTGTAAACAGGTACACTGGATATGTGTGTTAACAGACTCTATATTTCCTTTAACTTGAATGAATTATTGATTCACAGGATGACCTAGAAACACAAAAAAAATCTTAATAAACACTGATCAACTCATTTTTACACTAAATTGCCGATAATTATTGATTACTGATTGGTTGATTACGTTTATGATGGACAGTTAAACTAGAGGTAAATTATTGCTGTAAGATTCATTGATAGTACTTTACCATGGAAGCAAATTTTCATCAATTTCACTGATAATTTTATCTTCACATCAACAAATTTGATGAAAGCTTTTACATAAATTATATGCGATGATTGTATTTTTATTTTAGACTACCAAAGATGAAACAATATTATTTCTTTAGTTTTATGGTGGAAAAAGGGAATGATTTTAATGTTATAGTAGTTAATCTGTGTTCGAAAAGATACTACAGTATAATTTTGTTACAACTCTTGATATTAACCAAAATTGATATATCTTGTGTTCCCAATAATAAGGCATGATTTTTTAACGATTCATACTATTGTGAAGCTGGAACTTAAAAAGAAAAGAAACAGATCTATACTTTACAAGAATAAGATCTTAGGTTCATAAAGGATACTTTCTGCCAGCTGGTCCTTGGACAAACCTCTTATTATCTGCTGCAATGACTGGAATTGTGAAAATGACTTATTCAAGGTACTTGAACTATCACACACCAATCAATGCTGTAGTGCCCTGACTTCAATAGACTTTCCAAAATGATTACTCCTCCTTCAATAATTTTAGTTATGAAAAATATGAAAACCGGTACGGGTATAACAAAACACAAATTTATATATGCAGTATTGGACTGACTTATTTGAATGTCAATAGATGAAAGAGTAAGAGTTAATTAGATAAGTCAGTCAGATATTAATTATTTAAGTCAAAGAGACCTGACAATTAATTGCTTCTTTTCTCATTTATTTTTCAAACTAAGTCATATAGGTCTGTATATAATCAATATGAAATTTAACACATTGACTGTCAAATATCTGAATTTTTTTGATATGGCAAAGCTGCATTGCAGTAGGAATATAAGCAAATATTGCGTCTTGGTCATTTTCTTGAACTCAAATTGGTGGCCTATTTTTTCATTCATATCCACCAGGTTTGTGACATAGATATATTAACTTCATTGAGGAGCCATTTTATATCGGCTTTTCACATAATTTGCAAATATGTAAGCAGAGAAGAGATAGTAGGAATGTAACCTGATTATCTACTGATTGGCACCTCAGGTGAATAATTGACTTGGCAAATTATCATCATCTGGCAACCTTCAGTGTTATGTTCAATCTGTTGCTAAAGAATAGTTTGATCTATTGGTTTTACATTTTATTCATAAAAGTATGAGCATAAATGATAAGAATTAAATCAAAATGTTCAAGTATATATTATTAATCAAATATGATTTGTATATCAGTTATCAAATTTGGGAGTCATTGAGGGAAAACATTTAACAATAAGTCAATAAGTAAGAAAAGTATAAATATTATGTAAATTATATTTAAGTTAAAACAAATTTGAAAAATTGGGATGAAGCAAGCAGAATGCTCATGAAACCCTATTCATGCAGATTAAATCTCAGTGGATACAAACCGCTGGAAGAAGATTAAGCCAAACCTTAACGATTATATTTGATAAGAATCGTGTAATTTCCGACGCTCATTTTCTTTGCTTAATGATGCTATTTGTTAATGGGAATCTCAACAAAAGATATCAATACACCCATTAACAAAACCTATTTATTGCATTGATTATCATTCCACATTACTAAGTAGTTCCAAGTGGCAGAAGACAGTTTTTAAAACTGACTGAAAGGAGAAACTAGTGATCTAGTTCCTTGTGTAGAGTTTTAAGAACTCGGTTTCTTTACTTGGATGCAGTGTTTTGGATTACAGATAGTTTTGTGCATTTGAGCTTGTCTAAATAATGCTTAATAAGAAAGTGAAATTTATGTGACCTCTAAGCAAAATTGTAAGTTTTCAGAATTCAATTCCATTGTGAAATATTGCATTTGGAAAAATAACGAGCATTTTATTTGTTTATATGAAATTTCAGAATAAGAATTTTGTAATAAAGTTCATTTTTAGTTGGTGACAACTAGTGACCATCAAAACAACAAAAGGTCTGTAAAAGTTCAATTTTATTGATTTCAATGTCAGTCTGTTTGTGACTAGATTGTTACTTATGTTCTAATAGGACTTTCTTCATTTAATCTTTTGACAGAATAAATGTTTGAAATTAACTAACATTGGTCTTGATCAGGTTCCTAAAGATAATAATTTTAACAAGATAGAGAAAGTTTAATAGTTTAAGATAACTGAGCACACATTACATGGCATTGAGAATAAATTCTGCATACCAATCTCAGTTCTGTTACAGAAAGGGAATATTTTGTGTGTATTGCCAGAGCTTTGCATGTTTTGTTGTTGTTTTATCTAAGTAGTAGTAAAGTGTTTCATTTGGTTATCATGTATTTAATCTGAGGAAAGCAATCAGGTTATTTTCAAGGTATTTGATCTTATTGAATTATATTAAAACTTATGTTTTCATGCGCTTCCACTTGCCATACCCATGTAAAATCATACTTGTTATAGAGCCTACCCAACATATGAAAACATTTAAAATTACTTGTTTTAACATAAAATGCTTGATGTGCTAAGTTAAGATGGTTGATTTGAATAATCCTCACTAGACTGGATGTGTGATGGGATTATAGAGAGTATATGATAATCTGATTAGAGAAAATGATTAATGATATGATTAGTTTTGATGTTTGTTTTATGAGGTCTGGTTTTGAGAATCTCTTGAAGGTAAAAATCGGTAAATCTGACATCTGAGGAGAGTTTATTACTAACAGACTTGTATTATTATCCAATCAAATCCTCTTAAATCATTATATTATGGGAATGATTATTAAGTCGTCTGGAGTGAAAGAACTTAACCTTCTTTATACTTTTTTTTCTGTATATTTTTCTAGTTCTCATAGGTTGTCACATGTCCAATTAGTAAAGACATTTGAAAATAATAATAAAATCAGTCCTTACCAAATTCAGATTATTACTTTAACCTGAACACAGATTGTAAATAAAATATTATAGAAGCTTACACTGAGCATTTTTATACGCCCACATGAAATATTGCTGTCACCCATGTCCGTCGGTCCCTTCGTAATCACCCAAGGATGAACCCTACTGAAAATCAGAAGAATCGAAAAATATTTAGTTTGAGTTATTGCCCTTGTTCTTGAAAACGGCGTTCAAATTTTAGCTCGTAAACATTCAAGATTTTGAAGAAACTTGACATGAGTGTTTGTTATCAACCAAGGATAAACCCCATTGAAAGTTGAATATTTCATACTGGTGATTGTTACTGTACTGCTACATATTTTTATTCAAAATCAAAGTTGCCAGTGGGCGTATATTACCTTGCCTGGCAAGCTATCTTAACCGCCCCTTTACCTGTTAACCGCCCCTTTACCTGTTGCTTTGGTATTCTATCATGTAAGTACACGATCACTAGAGTGGCTGCTATTGTTGAAAAGGTTAAGAGTGATTTGAAATGACATCTTTTCTTCTGAGCAAGTCCAAGGGTAGTTAACAGTTTATCAAGGAAGTGGAATTTCTGGTGCAATTAATAATTATTATGGTAGGGTGCAGGAAAGTCACCAGTTTTCTTAGAAAATACTTATGTTAAAATTACTTGCTGATAATCAATATAATTCTCTGCTGTTTCTTTGAGAACTGCCATTGAAGCTTACAATTAAATCTGGGAGAATTTTCTTTACATTCCATTGTATCCTGAAGCAGTCTGAAATAGAAATATTGCAGTTTGATCTCTTACAGTGAGAATATTTACATTGTGAAATCAATACTATAATGAAAACTTTCGAACATGATGAAGTAAGTTAAATCCATAGTAAAGACTTGTAGAAAATATTTCTTACTTTTTGTGAATTTAGTTTATGATCTCTAAGCAAACTGTTTGCTCCCTATTTTATGTTTTGAAGAATTATAAGCTTAAAAAAGAGAAAGTAGGCATAAGATTGATTAAGCTTACTCAGTCTACATTTTCATTATGTAGAGCTATGCTTTGTTGTTTATGATCGCTTTACTTCAGTTATGCAGTTATGGCTTAAGCTTATATTTCAATGGACATTTGGTTAGGTAATTCAGCCATGAAGATCATTTCTACCTTAAGCATTTGATTTGCAAGGAGCTTATTTTAAAGAAATAAAGGAAAAATTATGTTTAACCCAAACCATTAATTACCTATAATGCATTCTCATGTCAGTTGTATACTGGTATGTAGAGGGAATCAATCATTTAATATCTACTGACAAGAAGATGTGAATATTCCAAAGTGATTTGACTTGCATCCTCTCATTAAAATTAAAAAAAACGAAACTCACTGGAATATTCTAGCGGATGACCCTTCTTTGCTCAATCTGTTTTAAGTTGTACTTCACATAAAGTGCTTTCAAACACGATAAATATTCTTATGGAAATTAATTCATGAACCAATTGCTTGCAGTGGTACAGGTTCTAGGTTCATTTTGAAATGATAATAATTATTTTAATAAACATCCTAGATAGTGAATAATTTAGGGTTTGTAAAATGTGTTACAAAGGTTCCACAGATATATTTATCTGTAACACAAATATTCATGTACCTGATATATAACACTAAGTATTGAAATAACTCAACTCTAGTTAATAAAAAAATGAGGATATTGTCAAGTTTCATCTATATTTAAAATGATTTTTCAAACAAGATCAATCTAGCTTCAAAGCTGTTTAAGAGTTTTATCAGATTGGAATGAATTTAAACCTGTATTAAGGATCGCTGTAGTTTCTGTATGGGGCTCCTAGTTTAACTATCTTGCCTTAGAACCTAATATCTGATATCTAAACATTTAAACAATTTGAAGGTTGAGATTGAGGATGTTCCTGGATGATAAGGTTTGATTTAATATTTTGTCTTGAAATATCTCATTCTTTAAGTTTGTCATTTTGCATCTTGTGGTGTATCTTTATTGATTTAAAATTATCATTTTATGAAGACCAGGCTTTCTGTTTTTATTTAAAGCTTAAACCATGGCTTTTATGTTTAAGCATAATGGAAAAATTAATATTATTTTTATCTATTATTTCTGAAGTATTCACAAGACCAAATAGTTGAACAGAATAAGATGATCTGTAAAAGAAGGCATTCGTGGCCATAGCAATATTATTGATATGATATTATTGCAGTTTTACTTACAAATTTAAGAAACGCCTTTTGTTTTCTGTTTGCTATAAGAGATGGGAATTTTCAATTCTGCACGATCAATGTGCATTATGTTGTTAATATTGTTTAAGCTTCTTAATGATTCAGTTTAGGATAATCTTGGCGAAAACCAGCCACCTGAATTATTCTGGTTAAAATTATTTGATTTTTTGGAAACTTCTTAATCAGATCATGTTTTAGACGTATTAAAATCGTGATTAAAATCCGATTAATAAAGATTTGTCTGAGAATTATTCTAGAAGGAATTGTTAACATTTCTAATCTAAGTCTTAGTAGATAAAAACCTATTTCTGATCATGAATACAAAGCATGACCTTGTGACCTTTGTAGAATAACAGGATTTTGATTAATCCCTGTTTTTGTCTTCCAATATATTTTAGTTCCTCAAGCAGGATTATCTTGTGTAAGACCTTGAACACGTTTTGTTTTTATATCCTTTATTTCTTTAATTGAAACAGATAACAGTAATATGTTAAAAATGGGTTCCATCTTCTTGGATTAACTGAAATTAAGATCAAAATCGACAAACAACGACAAAGATAATAGAAAGCAAAAACAGACATGAAATTGATAATATGATAAAAAAATATCCAACTAATAAATATTTATCTTTTCATGAAGAAATATATTCATTTGATTATTAGTGAATTGATAAAGAAATATTCATTATTCATGTAATACATAGAAATATTCATTATTCATGTAATACATAGAAATATTCATTATTCATGTAATACATAGAGAAATATTCATTATTCGTGTAATAAATGAAAATATCTAACATATAAATGTTCAATTTGAATGTGAAAAATTAGATTTTCAAGAATCCAATTTGTATTAGCTCATTTGTCTTTTCAAGAAGAAATATCATCTTCAACATTTAAAGATATAAAAGCTTATTTAACAGGAATTTACCAAATAATCATTTGGTAGAGAAATACCCACCTTGAATTATATTTTTATCAGAAATATCCAGTCTCATGAATATCCAACTTGAATATTAATCATTTAATAAGATGTAATATGTTTTTATCACCATCAAGATACTGAGTCTGACCTTTGTGGAATAATAACAAGATATTTGTATTCTGTTGTAGAGACTATTTTGATAACAATAGCTATATAAATGTAATGTTTATGTGGAATGGAAGTATTTTAGATTGAATAGCCTTCAGTGATGCTGGATAAGTTGTATAAATAAGAAGCTTTATAAAATATTAACCAGTTTGCATATTGACAGGATTGATCTAGCTAGTATTTGGAGTACAATTCTAGTGTTGCAAATTTACATAGTTTATGTAATTTTAACCAGTGGAGGCGGATGATCATATTTTGTAGTTGTTGTTCATCTTGTATGGAGGTGTGCACTTTTTTAATGTCAAATTTTGGTTAAGAACTTTGCTGTTGTCAAGATCGCAAATGAAGTAAAAAAAAAAAAAAATGAACAGTCTTTTAACAGAATTGTCAAATCATTTGCCCTCATAGATAAAGATTAAGCTCTTTATTCAATAAGTACATCAAGCTTATTTATGTTAAAAAATCTTTTTCGGACAATTTGTCACAACTACCATTTTGCTAAGAGAGAAACCTACAATGTGATAATGTGTAAAGATGATTGTATCAATGTTTGGGAAAGTTAATTCAACTGGACAAATTTTACTGTAGAAGATGCAATAATAAATTGGTTTCATAACAGTCATCAAAATGTTGGGCGAGAAAGAGGTAAGATATATTGATATTGCATTACTTTGATGCTTGCATTTTAAAACTGTGATTACATTGCCCAATCTCAAAGGCAAACGCAATAAAAAAATGGACAAAAGCAAATCCTATCTAAATCCTTGACAAATCCAAAAGTCTGACTACATATGTCTGCCAGCTCAAACTCAATACACATAAGTGCAACAGAGATTCCCCTTTATGACGTCATTACTCTCCCCATATCAATACCTTTTACATTGATTGTTTTGCTGCAGTATACAGATACATGGTTTTTTATCTACAGATACAAGTTTTTGCTTGAGTTGTGCTTAAACACATTTGTCATCACAGCTTTATGTTTTTAGGATGCGTCTAAAAGGTTTATGGCACCATGATATTTTGTTTCCTGTTTTCTTAAACGCTATTTGGAAGGTTAATTTAAACAAAGGCATATTTGTATAGAAATATATTTTCTACTTCTTCAGACGGTTTCAACTAATATCATTGAGCCATTATAAAGTCAAACACAAAAACAAGATTAAACTACTTAATTAACAATAACAATCTCCATTTTAATTAACTCTTTAACAAGTTCAGTTTGATCCAGTGGATACCTACATGTGTCAATAGCATATTTTAGAAATAAGGGGATATATGTGTAATCATAGGGTGCTTATTTTTAAATTGTTTTATCAGCTAATAGAGGTCAATTTCAGCTGGTAGCCACTTTCATAATAAAGACCACCATTTCCCCTACAATTCAATAAGGCATACCTTGTTTTTTCCCACTGCAGATTTTACCATTATTATGCAATGACAATACACTAGACTTTCAGTTATAAGGTAATAGATTGATTTTAATCACGAAAAATGATGCTGAAAAGGAACGCTATCAATAGTAAAGTAAATATTTAGCTTACTTTGTTATATCTTTGTTATCTACACTTCCACAGTATACATGAAAACAAAATATCTTCAAGTCTTAAAGTCTACTGTCTGGTCTTCACATATATACACTTTATAAAACCAGCCAAAAATATTATATTATAAATATTATTACCCTGTGACTTGTGATATTTCAAGTACGAGTTTAACCTTTGAATTGTTAAATTACAACATTACAAATAAGAATTGAATTTTATATTATTTTCCGTATGTAATATTTGATTGACAGACTAATATTGTATTCTGGCTTATTTAATTAAATTATAACACCAGCAGCTACCAATTCTCACCATGATGGAGAGCAATATTCCAGGGTTTAGGTGTTAAATTATGAGCCAATATCACTCTATTTGACAATTAAGTTTTGTACTTCTACTTAATTGATTAGATCTTCCATATAGAAATTACTTGTTCCTGAAACTTTGCTTTCAGTAATTTATTCTACACCAGTGATGTGGTGTCTTTGTGCATTTTTGGAGAAAAAAGTATTTCTGATGGCTTCTTGTAATTTTGGTATAAGTTCTGTGCTTCCTGAAAAAAATTATCTTTGATCCCTACCATTATATTTCTATATATGATCCACACAGACTTGCTGAAATTGGACAGTAAAAGACTTGGAAATGTGGATTATCAATACAAATGGTACAATATCATGTTCACAATTAATAGAGACAGCTTTACCATTTCAATAAGTGGACGAATGTGACAAATTGAGATTTTCCATGTGCTGGATTTGAATCTTTTAAGGCTCTAATTTCTGAATTAAATAAATTCACATATTGATCAAGATCCAAATTTTGGTTCAATGTAATGATCTATTTTTGGTTCAATATTTGTTTAGAAATTATATCTGTTTACATTATCAAGGTTTGGTTTGGTACAAATTTTGGTCTTTACTTGGCTGAAATCACACTATAAAGATTTGAAGAGTAGAAACAACACAATAATGAAAAATGGATTAAAAAAAAATCTTGAATGTATAAAGGAAAATTTCTGAATTAATGTGTTAATTGTTTAAATAGTCTCGATCTTGTTATTCTGAAATTTAATGTGAAATTTTCCTGAAATATGGTGACAATTGGACAAAATATTTTTAAAAATGTGTCAGATATGCAATGAATGGATAACACAAAAACTGTCAAGATTATTATTCTGAAAATGTGTGTTTGAATGTATACAAAATTTTCAGATCAGTCAAACTAAGTGTGTTTTCTGATTAAACATACAGTTGTTAAATAATATTTTTTCTTCAGTTTAAGAAAAACAGAAAAATCAATTCTGAAGAAATAAAGGAAAAAAACTTACTGTTAGTAAAATATAAAATTATTCTAATTGATTAATACCAATCTAATAATTTGACATTTATTCTGACTAATTATTAAGTAGTCAATGAATAATTTACCAATTATATATATATATGGTAATTGAAGGAAAGGTTTCCTGTAATGTTTTTTTAGGTCAAATACGGCCAAAGATGGAATTTTCAGTCTTATGGCAGTAGTAAATGTGTTCTTTGCAATATGCTTAGACAAATAATGAGATTTCAGAATGACTAAATTTTATAGAAGAATTTGAGCCAGGGTCAATATTAAAAAACTCCATTATGATGTTTGTGTTCCAGTCATCTGCAATCATCAAAATTGATTTTAAACCTAGCTTTGTTTACAAAGTTTTGTTTATAAACCAATTCAGTTAAATGTGTATAAATTCTTGAAACAAACACCTGGGTTTAGACTCCACAGATTACAAGGACTTATTCCTTTTAATATAGCTTCAAACTGAATATGTATTAATCACCTATTTGCAATAGCAATTTGTTTGTGTAATATGAAAAGAGCCATGTTTCTGCCAAATGTGTGCTTGTTGTAATCCAGTTTTATATAAGTGAGATTCAGGATTAAACTCAGGCTAGAATTTAAATGTAGAATTAATCAGGAAATGAAATGGAAGATTCTGATTCTGAAGTTTCAATGGATAGTCAGGTAAATCTCCATTATTTTTATTTATGAAAGGTATGTGCGAATGAAAAAATATTTTTAAGTTTCATATCTAGCTATTCATGAACATTTGTTTCAAAAATTGTGTACAAGTCCATTTTTCTATTTTTCAAATCTTAAATATGCTTTTAAATGATTCAGATTAGCTTTTTACAATTATTGCACAACGTACTGGTATTTTAGTAATTTTACAATAAGGTTAAATCCTCATAGCTCTGTTATTCTTCAAACTCTTGAGTTAAAGTTCAAGTTCTCTGTGCAATCTCCAAGGTAATAAGTACTTTGAAAGGTCTCTGATCATTCAAAGAATGTTTACCCTTTTTAAAAAACCTCAGATGCCAATTTGCAATAAAGTTTGTCTTCTCACACCTTCTTCCATTTAAAGTTGGTTATTGAAAGCACTATAGATCTTTTATAAATTATTTGAAGATCTTGAAGCAAATGTAATAAATAAACTTTTATAACAGAAATAAACTATAAGTAAAAAACCATTATTATGTTTTATCTTCAACCTATTATTGTAGAACCATTCACCTTGATGTCACACAATACACTCTAGCGCGTGAAAAAATACCACAACATTTAATAGGTATACAGATTAACAATGGCTATTTTCATAATCATTTTTATAAAGTCCTTATCTATTGTTGATTGTGTTTCTTAGCAATATTATAATTTTAATGATTTCTTGAGAAAATTAGTGTCTTTCCTCAAATCAAGTCACTTTAATAGATTGTTAAACTAAGAGGATTTTGTGCTTTCTGTCATTGGAATCCTGATTGTTTAAATTTGTACAGATTGTGATTCTGTGTCTATGAGAAGGATGCTGGATGTCAATGATTTAGTTTAAGAATTTGGAATTGATATCATTTGCCTAGTCATAGTTTTGAAATAAATAAATCTGGATAATTTAGGAAATATCATATTTGAATGATTTTGTGTTCTAAAAGAGACAGTTCTTTATCAAAGCATACTTTTAATTAACTCAAAATTGATAAATGTACCGGTACTGGATCTTTGAAGTCAATTCCAAATGTTATGAAGATATATAAGCTAATTGTATGTATTTCATAACATATGATACTATGCAGTAATTTGTCACACTTCAAGTCATGAAATCATTTCACTCTTCAGTGCTTTGAATATATATAATTTCCATGTTACAGTCAATTTTCAACTCTATGTTAGGATAACACTATGTCAATGTGATATGACAGAAATATTCTATGTATGACTATAACCAACAGATTTTATGTGATGTTCTTGAATACAAATGTATGAGATTATGAGGCCTCAAAATAGGAAGGTTTGTATTGTAGTCTTTAAGATAGCTTTAATATGGTTCAACTGGGCAAATTGCTGAAACGGAATTGTTAAGGTGCTAAAAATTGTCTAAAATTTTCATGTGGCATTGAGTGGTAGATGTCAGTGCCTGAGACTAATATTGTACAGGACTTAAGTTACTACTTAAGATACTATGTTAGCAGATATCTTTAAAATACATTAATTTCTAAACATCTTGTTTTGTTTTGAAGATACATTCCTTATGAGATTCACAAGAGTTTTACTTCTTAGTTTCTTGACTTATGATGGCATAAATAAAACAACAAGACAGAACCTTCTAAACAACTAAGGCACCTCAGCTCTGGAGAAAAGGCCACTAGGATGAGTAACACAAAATTGTATTATAACAACATAACATTTATTACAAATAATTATAATGTACTTTATATAATAAATTATTCTTGTGGCACAGATTCTTACTAAGTTATTGATTTGACATGTGTTTTATGGTAATTTGAAATGTAAATTTTACTTCAATTTTTTAAATAAGCTTACATTTAATACAGGTGTCTACATCTTAGTATTTTGGTTGTGTTTTACTCTATATATATTTATGCAATCCAAAGTTGAAGGCTTAACTTGTGTTATTGAAACATATAGGGAAAATATATTTTAAGAAACTGTCAGTCATATTATCGAAGAATGACTAAAACTAATAAACATTCAAGTTCTAGAAGAAAACGAGTTAGTAAGCTTATTATTTAAATTGTTGAATCTGAATCTGTTACTGATAATATGGCTGTTCACTGTCAGTGTTTCTGCTTTTGCTTGCTAGCTTGATGGCCAGGTCAGAGACAGATAAGGCCCTGTACCCTACAGGCGACAGGTAGAAGTAAATTAGAAGTAAAAAAAAGAAGGTTAATGCATCTGTCCTGGCTCTAGTTTTCATTCATTGTACATACATCAAATGACACTGGCAATGCAACATTTGAGCCCAATCAGATGCACAGAAAAGTAGGATGGAAAATTCTATAATTTCATTTCTTCATTGTAATTATCAGAGTTTTAGTAGATTCTGTTGACAGTTCAGTATTGATTACTTTGAAAGACTGATTGATGTCATTAGAAGGACTGTATCTCAGTATTATCACAATACATGTATCATGTTCAGGTTATTTTAGTCAAATGAGTTGTAAACTAGGCATGATAGAGACAGAAAATACCATCAGGTTTAAACAATAGCAGCATTACAATGTGTATTATGTAATTCTTTTTTTAAGATAAAAATACATCATGCATTCATATTCAAATAATAAGTTGGACATTAAACTTTGAATATTGACTGATTCTACTTTAGTATATAACATGTATTGATAGTTGATAAAACAACTGATATGATAACAACAAATGTTAGAAACATTCAGAATTAATGGAAAGTTTTTTTTATTACCGGTACTAACTTAATTGCTTAATGATGTTTCAATATGTTCCATTGATTACACATTACAAAGTGGATATGGCAAAACTTAGCAAAAATCATTTCATGAGTATAATTAGGTAAAATATTACGTAGTTAAAAACTGACAAAACCACATACTAAAAGCAACAGTTCTAAATGCATATTTTTTTCCTTATGATATAACCATCGTGAATATTCATCATATACTAAGTGATGTTCTGTTATCTTTTACAGGAGTTGGTTGGTAACACAGCTGAACAGAGAAATTGGCGTGGAATAGCCATTGCCTTGCTAGTTATAGTTGTTGTCTGTGCCCTTATTGTTACTGCTGTTATCCTTGTTACTCCTAGTAAGTATCATTTACATTAAATGTGATTTTCCTTAAGCATAAACCGTCTAAAGAACTGGATCTGTTCTAGATCATTGCTGCTACTCTATGAAAATACATTATTGCAAATTAAATGGTCCATTTAGAAATTTGCACTAGTTTTACATGACACCAAAAAACTTATAAAGTCTTTTATTATTTATGTATAAAATTTGATTCTAACCTTTACAGAAGTGGTAGATGAAGATTTGGGTGAACTATTTACATTAGATGACTATTTTGATAAAAATTATAAACCCAAAACATTTCATTCTACTTGGATCAGTGGTAAGTAAGTCTGTCCATATAGCAAGTTTTGTTATCGGTTGCACTTGAGATCTTCATTTTGATTGCATCTGTAGTCATAAAGAACATCATTACAAATTGATAAAAATGCAGATTGAATATGCAGTGCAAAAGTAAAGTAAAGCCTGTCAGTAATGAAAGTCAGAGAGATGCCCCAACAGTTGAGATCTAAAAGAGTAGGCACCCACTTCAACTGAGGTCAATTCTTAGAACAATTATTTCTAAAATTGCTTAGCTTACTGGATGCTATTCAAATATCATTGCTGTTTTTTGTTGTTGAGTTATTGGACAATAGTCAACAGAGTGGGTACCTTTATCTCTTGTGAGATATAATTGATTTTCACATTTCACTTTGTAGATGATAAATTTCTGTATCGAAATGAAGAAGGAGCACTGTATGCATACGATTGTACAAAGAATGCCACTACACTTATTATGGATAACACCACCTTTGTAAGTTTTAAATGTTTTATTTAATTACGAAAAAATATCAGTTGTGCTTCAGACTGGTCATGTTTAAACAAAATTGAACAATCGGAAATTGAAGAAAGAGTATGTATGCAAATTTCACTGTTCAACCAAAATTCTTTATTTCACTGACTCAGTATTTCACTGACTCAGTAAGTCAAGTACTTTTTTTTCAAAAGATTTTGTAAAGATCTTTAAATACTCATAAAATAAATACCTAAGTTGGCCATTGCTGAAATCTTAAATGTATCTAGTACATATAACGAATATATTAGTTTAAAGTCCAGTTGTAATCCCAGCATCACTATGAATTTATCTAAATGTATATACCATGCATGTATGATTAAAACCAAGAGCCTAAATGAAATGAAACCGAGTCAAAGAAACCTCTATGAATATAAGAATTATTTTAGGAAAGAAATGACTTCCTGAAAATACTCTTTCTTAGGTATGTGGCCTGACCGGTTTTGTTCTGGTTGGAACTCTTCAGGGGCATTGAGGCAAAAGTGAAAACCTCACCTCTATATATAGCTATAAATGGAGACTGCAATATGTCGGAGAATCAAAACACTCCCTTTACATAAGACTAAAAGAACATCGTGCCAACATTTGGCTGAACAGACTCGCACCAGTCAGTAAACACTTCAATAAACCCGGCCATGGCCCAGATCCTTTCTTTGTCCATCTAATCAGAATCATAAACCATGACCCTGATCTAGATACGACCACCAAAGAAAGAAGCAGAACCAAACTGCATTGGATCCACTATGACACCACTAGGCATAAATGAAGTCATCTAGCTTCCCTACCATCACTGGTCACCCTAATTCTCTATGAATACAATGTAATATTTATATAAAATTTTGTCATATTGGAAATATATACTTGTCAATCACAATTTAGTTAAAAGTAGGCCTAATATTTCACCTAAATAGGGAACTCATTGAATATATTATGTATATATAAAATATAATCATATTGTAAATATATACATGTTTACCACAATTACCTTGACTGTAATTTTTCACCTAAAACAATTATAAATTAACATCTGTAAATATACTTTGGGCCGCAAGATGTGAATAAACTATTATTATTATTATTATTAATCTTAATGATTTGTCTCAATTGTTCTTTAATTTTGTTACAGAGACAGTTTGATACACCTCATTTTACCCTATCAGCAGATCGACAATATGTCCTCCTTAAATATGACTTAGCTCAGGTAACTTCATTGTTATTTCTTTCTAGCTTTGTTCAACAGATCAAAGTCTTGGACCAGTTTAGTTGAGTATAGCATGTGAATCAATCAAGCTTTTTGATTATTCAAGAAATGACTTGAACATTTTTTCAGTTTATCGACTTATAGTGGAAGTGTTTTATACATAAGTGTACACAGGTTTTTTCTGTTTGTACATCTATAAACTGAAACAATGTTCAAGTCATTCCTTATGATTAAATCAACTCGATAACGTGTTTAAATATTTATCTATAATAGTTAGAATTTAAGGCCATAGATGGCGCATAAATACATAAGATTTTAACATAACATTGAACTGATACTAACAATAGAGATGTCCTAGAGAACAGCCAATCAGCAATAAGTAGGTCACATTATTTATGCATGTTGACGGAGCGGCCACATTGAAAGTTCAATTATTGAAAGACGAGTTCGAAATAAGTGAACATTCTAGGGAATTTGGAAAATACCGTAATCATTCAGTGAAATGTTGATTTCGGCTCTGTTGACGTTCGAAGGAACGACATTGACGTCGTGTGGTGGCCACATCAATCAAACTCAATGAAAAAGTAGTCCGTTAAGGGGCAGAGCTTAAATTTACATTCCGTTTACACAGATATAACCGACCACTGTTATCCAAGCAAATTGCTTGATGGAATCATGATTTAATTATTATTTCTTGTTTCAAGTCAGTTTTAGGTGTATGTGCCTTTATCACTCATAGAATTCATAATAATATTTTTCCCTCTTTTGATAGGTTTTCAGACATTCCACTATAGCTTCATATGTAGTTTACAACATTAATACAAAGTAAGTTTAAAAAAGTGTAAATTTTAAGTTTCTGTTACAGCTATGACATGGGGCATGCATACTATTGTTGTATAGATTTGAATTGTTATTATTTGACTATATTTGTATATTGTTATTTGTTATCCAATGGCTCTAATGTACTATTTCAGTGCTCATGAAAGAGGCACAATTATTGCAAGTTGAATTGGATTGAGGTTTTGTTCTATTGTCTTCTGAAGTTATATCAGTAATTGCAGTAAAAGTTATATAAATTGTATTTATTTTAGAGATCCATATGATTTGAAAGGTCCACAAGGAGATGATAAGATCCAGTATGTCACCTGGGCTCCCAAAGGACATGCCCTGGTAAGTAGATTCTCCTTCTGTTAAATGACTTCTCTACTGGTGCAGCTCAATTTCACTCATTGAGCTGTAGGAATGACAGATTATGTACAAATAAGTCTAATTAGATATACATGATAACAAAATAATCATGTTTTATAAATCTGATATTTTAGACATTTATACAAATTATTACTAAATTTTATAAGTCTCATATACTGTATCAGATATTTATACAGAATAATAATATTTTTTATAAATCTGATATTTCAGATATTTATACAGAGTATTAATGTATTTTATAAATCTGATATTTCAGATATTTATACAGAATAATAATATTTTTTATAAATCTGATATGTGAGATATTTATACAGAATAATGATATTTTTATAAATCTGATATTTCAGATATTTATACAGAATAATAATATTTTTATAAATCTGATATTTCAGGTATTTTTCCAGAATAATGATATTTTTATAAATCTGATATTTCAGATATTTATCCAGAATAATAATATAATTTTTTAAATCTCATATCAGATGTTTATAAATGATACAGAATGATAATATTTTTATAAATCTGATATTTCAGATATTTATCCAGAATAATAATATATTTTTTAAATCTCATATCAGATGTTTATAAATGATACAGAATGATAATATTTTTATAAATCTGATATTTCAGATATTTATCCAGAATAATAATATATTTTTTAAATCTCATATCAGATGTTTATAAATGATACAGAATGATAATATTTTTATAAATCTGATATTTCAGATATTTATCCAGAATAATAATATATTTTTTAAATCTCATATCAGATGTTTATAAATTATACAAAATGATAATATTTTTATAAATCTGATATTTCAGATATTTATACAGAATAATAATATATTTTTTAAATCTCATATCAGATGTTTATAAATACATAATGATAATTTTTTTTATCAATCTGATATGTCAGGTATTTATACTGAATAATAATATATTTATAAATCTGATATTTCAGATATTTATACAGAATATTAATGTATTTTATAAATCTGATATTTCAGATGTTTATACTGAGTATTAATGTATTTTATCAATCTGATATGTCAGGTATTTATACTGAATAATAATATTTTTATAAATCTGATATTTCAGATATTTATACAGAATAATAATATATTTTTTAAATCTCATTTCAGATATTTATAAATACAGAATAATAATATATTTTATGAATCTGATATGCGAGATATTTATACTGAGTATTAATGTCTTTTATAAATATGATATTTCAGATATTTATACAGAATATTAATGTATTTTATAAATATGATATTTCAGATATTTATACACAGTATTAATGTATTTTATAAATATGATATTTCAGATATTTATACTGAGTATTAATGTATTTTATAAATATGATATTTCAGATATTTATACAGAATAATAATATTTTTATAAATCTGATATTTCAGATATTTATACATAGTATTAATGTATTTTATAAATCTGATATTTCAGATGTTTATACTGAGTATTAATGTATTTTATAAATATGATATTTCAGATATTTATACAGAATATTAATGTATTTTATAAATATGATATTTCAGATATTTATACTGAGTATTAATGTATTTTATAAATATGATATTTCAGATATTTATACAAAGTATTAATGTATTTTATAAATCTGATATTTCAGATATTTATACAGAGTATTAATGTATTTTATAAATCTGATATTTCAGATGTTTATACTGAATATTAATGTATTTTATTAATATGATATTTCAGATATTTATACAGAATAATAATATATTTTATAAATCTGATGTACAAGCTGTACCTGTTATAATAGCTGACGGGGGCATACCTGGTGAAATATATAATGGTGTACCGGACTGGGTATATGAAGGTAAGAGGTCTAACATATATTTTCTTACGAAATCTCATTAATGAAGGATAAGGATATATGATCATACAAAATTAAACAAATAAAGATAACTGTGTTGACTGTTGTATATTGTTAAAAAAAACTAATTGCAATGTAATAGTATTGAAAAAACAAATGTATGTGTTTTCAAACTGGAGCCGTGGCTTAACTTAGTAAGGTGCTAATCAGTAGGATTTAATACTCTATAACATTTCCTCTATTGTAGAAGAAATATTAAGTACAGATAATGCCATGTGGTGGTCACCCAATGCCACATTTGTTGCCTATGCTGTAATTAATGATACCAGGGTACCCAAATACTACTACCAAATATATGGTAATTTAGACAGTGCTTATGGAGAACTTGCCAGTATTGCTTATCCAAAGGTAAGTGCCAGTGGCTTATGTAACTAGTGACTAACTAACTATGACTTAGTCAGTTAAACATTTCAAAATTTTAGCTTAGTATGGCAAATGATAAGGATATTTTCCCCATGTTACTGTATTCCATACTTTTCATAAGATTAAAATTGTCAATGTTCTTCATTATGTTCTCTTTTGCAGCCTGGATTTCCTAATCCTACAATCAACATTAAGATTGTCAGTGTTCTTCAATATTTTCTCTTTTACAGCCTGGATTTCCTAATCCTACAATCAACATTAAGATTGTCAGTGTTCTTCATTATGTTCTCTTTTACAGCCTGGATTTCCTAATTCTACAATCAACATCAAGATTATCAATGTTCTTCATTATGTTCTCTTTTACAGCCTGGATTTCCTAATCCCACAATCAACATTAAGATTGTCAATGTTCTCAATAAGAAAACGGTGGAGATTGAACCTCCGTTGAGTTTTAAAAACATGTAGGTTTACCAATTTTTTTATGCTTCCTAGTGCTTTGTTCATGATATATTGACACTTATAGTGGCATTGGAAAGAAGAAAAAGCTGGCCATGGGTTAGGACTGAAATGTTTCATTTGCAAACTTTATTGAACTATTTGGGTTTCAAATATTTGATTTAATTACCCTAAGGTGCATTGTATCACGAATACAGGTTTTGACATGGTCTTATCTTGTACTGAACTAAGCCCACTACACTTCGGTTTGTAGGGGTGGAAATCAGATTGGTGCTAATGGAAATGAGGTCATGTAGACAAAACGCAGCAATGCTTTGCCGCCGCTCGTTTGAAGAGATAAGAACACAGAGAAAGTATGACGAATGGGGGTGTGGTTTGGACAAGATGACTTAGGTCATGTCTCTCTCATTAATGCTACTTTACAGATAATTTAGACTGTCATGTCAAATTTCCTTCTTTTAAACTATTTCCTATAGAATAAAGATATAGAAAAAAGTAGCTAAAATAACACCAAAATAATAGTTTCTTATGATGAAGATCTGTTTTTCAGAGAACATTATTTTACATCAGTGATATGGAAAGATGACCAATCTATCATTGTTTCATGGTTGAACAGACCCCAGAATCAGTCCATTGTAACAATATGTGATGTTTCTGGTACTTGTAAAGAGGTAAGCTCATTTTGTTTTACTAAAGTAAGTTTAAATTCTCTTTGAACATTGAGTGTCAGATAATAAAATCTTCTGTGACATCATTTGGACATGATCTGTAGTGTGTATGAATTAAATTGTGTTGTAAATTGAATGACTGCTTATTTCCAAAGGATGAAGATGTATTTTGTGAATCTCTTCTATTTGGTGGTGAATATCAAGTTCTCAGAAATATAAAGTTTGAAGAACCAAGCCTATGTTTTAGTTAAACTTGTTTTTTTGTTTTACAGAGCACAAGAGAAGATGGACATGGTGGCTGGGTGAGCATGGTGAGTTTTATTACTATATTTTTTTACCTTGCCGTGTGTACATTTTATTTTGATAAAACATCAAAATTATGATAGTTTGAAGGGTCAATCTAAAGTCAAAAACCAATACCTTTCACAAACAAATGAGTGACATAATAATATGATCTTATTATTTGTTGCAGACGGGTGCTCCAATAGTTTCACGAGATGGTTTAAGATATTTTATGATTTTACCACAAAAAGATGCAGATGCTGGGTATTTTAATCATGTAGCCATGTTGGAAAAGAAGGTAGAGTTAATGTAGTATAATTAGTGTTTAGTTACTGTGATAGTCACTTGTTGAGATTGCACACCAAATTTCGAAACAACACATTAAATGCAACTTTTGTAGTAGTACGAGGGACTGATTTTGACCCATTTCGCTTGTTTTGGAGTTTGAATTTTAGAATATTTGCACTGTGAATCAAAATGGCTCAATGAAAGTTGAAGTTAAGTATAATGATAACATTTGAATTTTGATTTCAGAGTGGTGGTTATCGAAGGATATTTTTAACACATCATAGATGGGAGGTAACAAAGATATTAGCATATGATCAGGAATTAAAGTTAGTTTATTATATTGGTACCGGTGGAGATCCTCGACATCGTCATCTCTATAGGTAATATTTCTTTTTTTCGGGTGTAGTAATAGCAGATAAAGATTTCTTTTAACCAAGATCTTCACTAAGTCATGATAAAACCCCATGTTTAGAATTTGTTGGTCAAGTATGTCCATAAATTAAACATTCTCAATATTTTTGATAAAAATTAGGGCTTATTTTTGTGTGCAGCAAAGTTGATTTCTGTTCTCTGAAAAATATTAAACAATTTTTCGCCATGATTTTGTAGTGACATCATATGTTGCTGAGATTTTCCAACATTTTGTTTTCTCCGTATATTTCAGCGTTAATTTGGAACATCATTCAACATGTTTAACATGTAGTTTAAATTCTGATTGTCAATATGTATCAGCTACCTTCAGTTCTTCGACACGATATTATCTATTAAATTGTCTGGGACCAGGAGTACCTTATACTACCCTACGATCTGTAGCTGGAGCTCAGGGTAAGTGATGATCTGAATCCTAGTACTCTATCGCTTTTCATCAGTCTTTCTTTACCATGGTTTATACAATGGTCTGTTCAAAAATATTCCTATATAGCAAGTTCAAGTATTACATTTTTCATCTTGTCACCAGACTACCTAGTGAAATCTTTCAGACGTTATGTCTTTTTCTGATTTAAATACATCAATATTTTATAAAATACTACAAAAATATTTGTCATATATATGAAGATTGAATGGTTATTTATCATTTTTAGTGGCTACAATGGAAAACAATACAATGTTGAGAGAAAAATTATCTAAGAAAGCTTTACCAAGGGTTGAATATGTACAGATAGAGGTTGATAAAGGATACAGTAAGTTTATGAGATTTGAAACTTTTTTGATAAGAAATCATTTAAGATGACAAAAATGTAGAAGAAAACAATTTAGGAACTGCACTCTGAAATAACTGTAATTAGAAACAACCTAGAGTGTCTTGAGCAAACATATATACTGCCTTTTTATTGATTCTGTCACTCATGTGTATAGTCTTACCAATATATGAGTCTTTGAAAAAAATACCTTTTTAGCTGATCAAAATAAGACTTTTGCTTATTTTTCACAGAAATTTGGGGAAAGATGTTATTACCACCAGTACTAAAGAAAGATGAAATTACGAAATATCCGGTAGTTCTACATGTGTAAGTATAAATAATAAAGTACTCAATTCTGCATTCTGCAACTTCACAAAAAGTTTTAATGAAGTAGATCATGTGTGGCTTTAGCTGTGCTTATGGATATGCATATGTCATCATAGATGGCATTTCTACCATTTCGACAAAAGTGTCCTTTCTTGGTATAGCCCTCTTTTAACACAAGGCTTAATTTTACAGGTATGGAGGTCCAGGGAGTCAAAGAGTAACAGAGAAATTTTCAATTGGATGGGAGACATATTTAACTAGTTCTCAGGAAATGATCTATGTGTATGCTGATGGACGTGGTTCTGGTGGTCGAGGACAGAAATTTTTACATCAGATCTACAGAAGATTTGGTACTGTGGAGGTTGATGATGCCATTGCTGCGGGAAAGTAAGTTGCAATTTTTAAAAAACTCATTCATCCATCTCTAGTAAGAGCTGGACAAAGTATATTTTTGGGTGTAAATTTGAAATTTGAAGTAGACGCAAAAAGATACTTTTTTTTCCTTATCTTTCTATGGATCTTTTGTGGTTTGAACGGCCTTAACATGCATTTGTTGATCTTTACTTGAAAGATTTCCTAAGAATATAGAATCGTATGTGTTTCATATTGCAGTAACATAGTAAGCTTTGAAATGGTACTTGGATTAGTTTGTTGATCATGATAAATGATTTCTCTCCTCTGTTTCTTTCAGGCATTTTTCCAAGTTACATTATGTGGATGATAAAAAGGTGGCTATATGGGGATGGGTAAGTACAATTTAATCTTATTTAATCTACGAAAGTTACAAAAGAGTTTAAATAGATGTCTAAAAGGCTTTCTTTCAATATTCCTTTTTATACGCCCACATCTCTCTATGTGGACGTATATTGTCGGCACCCTATCCATCCATCCGTCAACATTTGCATGTAAACGCTCTAAAAACTAGATTTTTTGATGGAATCAAATGAAATTCGGTATGTGTATACATATCCATAAACGAAGATCAAGTTCGAATTTGAGCTATTTTCGACCGTTAGAAGCAGAGTTATTGCCCTTGCCCCAAAATCTTGAATATGCTATTACTCTCTTAGTTTTCAACTGATTCTAATGAAACTTAAAATGGATGTTGTTGGACCTAAATCGAAAGGTTTGAGAAAGTTTACTTCTGATTAAATTCAAGGCTTTTTCAAGATTTAGGCCTCTTACGTCAGTTTTGAGGAGTTATCGCCCTATAACCTCTAGTGCTTCTATCAACATCAATTGCTCGTAAACGTTCTAAAAACTAGATTTTTTGATGGAATAAAATGAATTTCGGTATGTGTATACATATTCATAAAACGAAGATCAAGTTTGAATTTGAGCTATTTTCGACTGTTAGCAGCAGAGTTATTGCCCTTGCCCCAAAATCTTGAATATGCTATTACTCTCTTAGTTTTCAATCGATTGTGATGAAACTTAAAATGGATGTTTCGTTTTTACCATCCGCATGCCATGAAGGGCGTATATGGCTGTGGTCCACTATCTTTTGAAACAAAGTAGTTAAAATGTACATTACAATTTTCTTTTCAGTCTTTTGGAGGTTTTGTAGCAGCTTCAGCATTAGGAAAACAAACAGATACATTTCAATGTGGTATCTCTGTAGCTCCAGTTACAGACTGGATTTATTATGGTATGGACTGACATTGCATTTAATTCTATTAGGATCTGACAAACGCTGTGCATTTTGTATATATAGTAATGATTTGTCCATAGGTGCTATATTACCTCTCATGATGATCTATCAAATCTTGATCATGTAATAGCTAGATTCCGTGGAATAGAGAACCACTTTATCTGTCCAGGTCCAGATTGGTTCTTTATTATCTGTATCCAGCTGGGTGGGCTGAAACAATTAGGAAAGAAGACTTATTCAAGAACTGAGAACAAGGCAACCATGCAAATGATGTCTTTTTATAATGTTAGATATATTATTATTCTCATTATGCGTTTTGATAGTATACAAGTACTAAGACTATAGATATATATGCTTCTATGTAAACTTATAAAGTATATATATATTATATCATTAGATTCAGTGTATACAGAGAGATATATGGGATTACCACGAGCTGATGATAATCTTCAAGGTTATAAAGATGCTAATGTTTCTAAAAATGTTGAAAATTTTAAAAATAGTAACTTCCTTTTAATACATGGTACTGGAGATGGTGAGTGTTTTTGTAGTTGTCATTAAATGATCCTGTTTGTGTTTTTCCAAAACTGTGCTGGCATATACCTGAACTTGTTGTCCAAACATTATAGATTAGGATGATATTATGAACTGAATGGTTGATCTATGCAGTCCTCCATTCCACGTCATGAAATAGTTTGCTGGTATTCAGAAATATTTTAAGGTGTGATGTTTCTAAAGACAATTCTTTGATCTCAAAAGTCAACTGTAATGTTTTAAGTTTTTCTCTTTTCAGATAATGTTCATTTCCAGAATTCAGCACAATTAATGAAAGCATTAACAGAAAAAGATGTTTATTATAGAACTCAGGTATTTCTCTCTTTACTCTATTTATTGACAACATTTTTTTTATAATATGTATACGACTGAATAAAAGTTGGAAGGTTACATTAAACACAGTGGCTATTTTTACGGCACTGTAAACATGAGTTAGAAGGCTATTTTTACGACACTTCCTGTCACGCCTGCACAATTAAAAAAAATTGACTTGTTTTTTCCTCTGTAGACAAAAATATTTGCACCAATTTTATGGCACAATTAAACATTGATTACTAGTATGATGGAGGTGTACATTCTCTCATGTTAGGATCTTCAGTGAGCGCAATCATATAAAAATAGGAATAACAGGACTCAGAGATATGATCATCAGAACTGACTCCAAGGGAACTGATGATGAAGAAAGTCAGGAGAGACTGTACCTGAGAACCTTTACATCTTTTTTATTTTCTGATATTTTTACTCTGCATTGTTTTCTAAGAAATTTTCTACCAAAGGCATGTCCCAAATGTAGTATTTTAAACCAATCAAACTAAAGTGTTTCATGTGAAACCCAATAAAATAAAGAATTGTGAGATAGCGAAACCCAAAGTAGAGTTATTTCTGGCTCCCAGGTTTTTAGCAGCTTAATGATCGCCAAAACTGATGTATTTTGCACCAGAAGTAGAAATTAGTTCTGGACCGTCCAATTTACATTAATTTTAGATGTCCTTATTGTCTTCTAATATAAATTTTGAAATGCGCAGGCTTGAAAGGAAGTGCTGTAAAAATAGCCAGTGTGTACATTAAAACACTATGATATATACATATATATATATATATAAGTTCAGAAGTAGAAATATTAAAACAGAACCTAAAAAGAAATGTTGTTACTCAGAGTTTCACGCTATGCGATCTTTAGACTGACCTGACTGGTTTCAAGTTTGTTTCTTTAAATTGCATCGTACTAGAGCAGAGTAACTTTCTTTTAAATCTTTTCTGCTTACTAAATCATGCTTTCCAGGGTTTTGATATCAAATACTTTCTTTTCAGCTTTATACAGATAAACACCATGGTTTATTGGGAGGCAACACACGTCACCATTTTTATGAAACTATGGAAGACTTTTTATTTGAGTGCTTTAAAGGCTATTCACAAAAACATGGCAAAGAACCTCAACCTGTTGAGAAAAAACCCCAAACATTATAAAACTGGACAGCTTTGTTCATTTTAAGTGCCAATGTTATTTTGAATTACTTTGATGTATACTTCCTGCTGACCAACCTTTACTTCATGTTGCTATGGTGTTGGAGTTGACATCTGGATGTGAATTATCTGTGTTGCCATAGTGATATGACAAAAATAGTGTTACCATGGTGATGTTATGATGACAAAAATATCATGGTGAAATGAATAATAATGATGATATGCTGATGTGAATGACTTTGTCTTCTTGGTGATGTGAACAATAGTTTTGTCATGTCAATGTAATTAATAAGGAAGAGCCCTATTATGTTGCCATGGTGAAAACATCATCGAATTTTGTCAGGGTGTTAACAACATAAAGTGATGTTGTTGGGGTGTTAACAACATAATGTGATGTTGTAAGGGTTATTATAACATTAAAGGACTTGTATAAGCTAGGTCAAAGAGAGAGAATCGAGGGAAGTTACAATAATTGTACACCACCTCTAAGTATCACCTTAGAATAATAACAGCTCTTATCAAAATAATGAACTGTTCCATAGAATTCACCTTGAAATCTGAACACAAGTGTTGCTATGGCAACAGCTATTTGGAATTGTGACTTGATGCTGTTAGTACTTTACTAATTAGAGAGCAATTGCCTTAAACTATCTTAGTAGTTTTGATCTAGTGTTAGTTACAGGTATGCTGTAGAATATTTACCACAAAGGGGAACATAATAAGATGAGTGCTACAAGTTTGTCAGAACTTACAGTGAAAGTTTGAAATAATAGTCTTGAATAATGATCCATTAAAAAAATTACTACATAGTTTATTTCTGTGACCATTATTATGTGAAGCAACTGGTATTGGATACAGTGAATATAGATGGACCTCATCCTAGTAAAAGATTAGACCAGTAATACACCAGAACACCAGTACTCAGTCATCTAGATAGATATGATCAAAAAACTTTAAGAATAATACAATAACTTGTTGTTAATGTTTGTTGTGTATTGTTATGTGTATAGATGAGTAATAATATTATAGTGGCTAATTCAAAATGGCTGTGATGTAAAATTTTATTCAGGAATATCTTGTGGTTATAGAATTAATTGTGATTTGTCTTGCATATTTTTTATCTTTCTTTTTTTCTATTTTAATGGCATAATCTGTATTCAGATATAATACTTAGCAGAGACTAATCTAACAACTAACTGAACCATCCCACTATCTGGGAGGAAGACCCATAGGGTTATTATAAAAAAAACTCATTTAACTCTTTGATTAAGATGTAAATTGACAAGGTTCTGTGTCTGGTGCAGGATTATCAATTCAGCAGAAATAGTAGATACGGTGCATTTGTTTCTTCTATTTTCTTCTGTATAGATAACCCCACACTAGACATTGCTGCCACTATCATCACCCTAACAAATCTATAAAATTTTATTAGACCATTTTCAGCCTTTAATTTCATGCATTTTTTTATGAATAATTATAAATAATATGTTCATGTTTATTTTGTCTCTTTTAAGTGTTCACATGAATTGTTTTAATAAGCTTATATCTTAAATTATTTGTAAATAATTTCAAAATTTTTTAAATTTCAAAATTTAAATCGAATTACTTTGGTTTCTTTTGCAGAATTACAGTTTAGAATCACTTAAGATTATGTGAAACACTTCATAAACCTCTATTGACTTAGTAATTCTACCATAAAATTCAAATTGATAAAGATAATTGCATGTTTGTAGAAAATCAAATTCTGAGCCCATTTTAAAGACCACAAAATAAAACTTTGTAAATATTGTAAATAGTTTTTAATCCATTTGAGTGATACTTTTTCTTTACACAAATTCACAGTTGTATAAATTTTTAATCTTTTCAAAATTTTCCATTCAATAAATTGAGACTTTATTGCACCAATTATTAAATAGTATTTTTGAGTGAGAGAATGAATGAATAAGTGATTGAAGAATATTAATGAGTGAGGAAAAGAATCTGTGTATGTGTTACAAGTTATTTCCTGTCTGATTTCACAAAATGTGTGTACTTTACAGGGACCTTTTTTCCCATACTTGAATTTACATTTACTATTTTCTTTGGGCAATATATTAATCTTTTGTCCTATTTCCTCTTTTCTTTTCATTGCAAAATAATTTAAACTGGTAAATTATGCCATTAGTTGTTACACATTTAGAGTTTAATCAGTATTTAACTTTTTAATATAGTAGAAAATATTAAGATATAGCAGATAAACCACTTGAATTATTGTGCTTAAAATTATTCAGACCAAATCTTGTGACAAACCAGTACTTTAAGACTTTTGACACTTGTCACATTTTTACTTCTCAAAATCTTACCACAATTATATTCTGTTATTGTCAAATTATCCTTTAAATAAATATTTCAAATTAAAGACTTTTTTATTGCACTGCAAGATGTTTAACATCCAACATGTACCAATTCCAATTTAAGCTTGACTGACTTGAAGGTGAGGTCAAAAGGAAAATTATCATTTCATAATTGAATCCATTCTCTATGAAGCCAAGAAAATGTAGTAACAGGAAATAAATATATCCCCCTGTCAGTGATGCAGATTGGGGGTGACAACACACAGGCCCTGTGTTCTGTGCAGTTAAAGATTGAAAAAGAGTATCTTTACTTGCTGTCCTGGCCAAATTGGTGAGGTCAAGTAGCCAATAAGGTGACTTCATTATATGGAGTATCTTTACTTGCAGTCCTGGCCAAATTTCCCTCACTGCATACTGCATAGCACGTTCATTTCAACTAAAGGTATTATAACTCTAAATTTTATATTCAAATGGTAATTGATCAACATAACCTGATGTAAAATAATGGTATAATAAATAAAATTATGGATTTTCAA
>NW_008708171.1:86291-129588 GCF_000327385.1 Lottia gigantea | reverse complement strand
TGAAAAAAAAAAAAATCGACTAATTTGATGCATGAAAAATGCAAGTCATGTAGCAATGGGCTATGAAAAAAAAATGACAAGAGGCAAACTACAATATATCATGTATTCTGAGCAAATGTTTGGTTGCGAAGGCTTTATTTCAGCTACTCCAAACTGCATAAAAAATTTTCTCATTTTTTGTTCATTACTACTGGTAAACTATAAACATGGAATTTCAGTACTGTTTTACAGATAGCATTCAGTTGGCACATGAGTTTTTAAGTACCGGTACATGTAAAATGGTGAGATTATAACTTTCAAAAGTCTTTGAACAAAAACCACAAGGGCAAGGGTCTGGTTATAACAAAATGAAGAGTCACAATTTACAATACAGTTACATGTGTAGTCATATAATTACTGTGTTCATTACTACATAAGATACCATAATACCCAGTGGACGACTTATGTTTTGGGGTTTGTTTTTTGCATGTGCAAAAATACCTTTGTCGAACTATTAATTTTCCTCATTCCATCAATTCCTTTATGCCAATAATTTCATCAAAAAATAAATAAACCAAGTACTAACAATCCAAACACAAAATGAAACTCAAAATCCAAACAACATACTGACAAAGCATAGGTAGCAGTTAATGAACTTTTCTCATTATGAAGTATATCAATAAATCTCATGGTGATCATTAATTACTATAAAAGTACTTACTTGGATAATTTGAACATTTCTGATTCTGTATTTTGAGTAGTTTGTTTCTTAGCACTATCACCTCTACGACTAGTGGGGCTAACAGCTGGACTGAAAACACAAAAATACCTTAAATTATGATTTATATATAAAGTGCCAAACCAAATAAAGGAACTTACAAAAGATGATGGACTAAATAATGTACTTATTCATTTAATCACTTAAAAGCTGTTTTAAGACATGTAATAATTTCAAAATAATTCATTTGTCACTGTCCATATCATAGCTGTTGATTTTTTTTTTTTGTGAACTGGACATTTGATCTCAATTTCCCCTTGAGAGAAGATAGATATATTATACCAGTTTGACATGATGTTTGTCAAATTCAAAAAGAAAGGTAATTAAGGGATTATCAGGTTGGTTAAGTTATTCAAATGCCAAACACTGATTAATGGCTTTGTATTTCATTAGAGTTTTGCATTTAACAGACATTGAATGCCTAAACTTGATGTCAGATAGGATATTAATAGATAACAAAGAATTGGACCTATAGTTGCTTCAGAATTCTAAACAGACTTGTCATCTACCACCTAAACAGATTAACACCACAGCATTAAAATAGCAAAATTTTGACAGCATACTGTACATAATAATCTGTTGTTCTTGTTTGCAAAATAAATGACATACCTTGTTTTCTTTGGAGCGGCTTTTTTCCCATATTTATCATCATATTCAGATGGTATTGGATGTTCTCCTTTCAGTTTAGCTGGAGCTTGCTGGTCATGAGATTTCTTCATCTCTTCATGCCATTGTCTCTCATAGTCATAGGCTAAGATATGGTGCATCTGTGCAAGTTTATCACCCTCTGTTATTCTAAAATACACGAT
The DNA here is from genome assembly GCF_000327385.1 of Lottia gigantea. Lineage (NCBI taxonomy): Eukaryota > Metazoa > Mollusca > Gastropoda > Lottiidae > Lottia > Lottia gigantea. The sequence continues at coordinate 128,022 of NW_008708171.1, read as the reverse complement.
ACTGTTTTAAGATATTATTGAGATACATAGCAATCTGCAATGTTTTGTACAATAAAAATGGAATCAAACACCTTATGGTATTGCATACCAGCTAATAAAGATTTACTAGTCCAATCAAATGATAAATAATCTTTCTTTCTCTCTGTATGTTTATATAAGACATTTTATTTCACAATTCAATGATCCTGGATGAATTCTCCAACAAATGATGTCATAAAAAGAGTCTTCCAGAGAAATATTTTTTATTCAAAAAGCAACCTACCGTCCATGATCTTTCATCATATTAGAACCATTTGGAGTTTTTGAAGTATGTTGCTGAACTTTTACTGGTTTACTGTTCCGCACACCAAACCCAGGTTGCCTGGCCTCTGGTATCTTCACTCTTTTATCAGTAACATCATTGCCTTCAGATTGAAATATAGTCTGTTTATCACATGCATACGGTACTCGACTTCCTTGTCTCCTTGATCCGTCAGGACTTGGACTAGTGCCCTCTACACATGAAGGGACATAACTGTCATAGACCATATATTCTGGTAATAAAAACTGATGTGGCCTGAAATATAAATAAGAATTTAACATCCAATATCCCAGGCCAGATGCACATCTTCTTTCTCATAGGGAGATAATTTCATGGACAAGACTAGAATTATATGACACAGGTTTAAATATTTGGATAGGTATAACATATTAGTGTTGCTATGGTAACTCAACTTACTTCTTTGGTTCCTGAATTGCAGCATCTTCTCTAGCATTATCTGCTAAATAAAACCAATCTACTTTAGGATATCCTTGAGGTTCTTTGTTTTCTGTCTGCTTATTGTCCTTGAATACCAACAAATCTGGCAAAAAGATTTAATTCAAAATTCTTATTTCTAAGCAATAATTCTATCACAATTAAGAAATCATCATAATGAAAAACAGTTTTTAGACAATGTATGAATATGACTTCGCAAATTGCCACACATACAAAATAAAATGTATTCTTTTTCAGTTGATGCAAGGTCAATGTAAGATCATCATACTACATTGGACTCACTGCACATAAAAATGTTCATAAATGTCTAAGAAAATAGTAAATTTCAGGTTATAAATAACTCTGAAAATTGAAACCGACAACTGAAATTGAGCTCTATCAGCTTGATATATAAATATGATCTATAGAGAGATCCATGTAAATATTGTAAACTTACCTTTACGACCACCTTGTTTTGATAATCTTATAAATTTACTGTCAGTATCTTTAAAATAAAGTCCCTGTGGTTGAGTAGGTTGGTCATCTTCATATTCACTCAAGCCAGGAATCTGTGAAATATATGGTGTAGGGGCTGGATCTGGTTTCTCTTCTCTTTTTGCTGGTGCATGATAAAACCATCCTTAAAATAAAAAATAACTTCAATAATCTACAACTGATTATTTTAAGTTGGTAAAAATATGATTCTACAGAGGGGATTCTTACGATCAGATTTGAGCTGATTTCATGTGTAGGGCCATTTCTATATAGATCTAGGACAAATGCCTACAGATGAAAGTTCCATATGAATATTTTTCTTTTTGAATAGCCTATTATAAAAAATAAGCCTATTATACAGTCAAGTAACCTAATTTCATGCCTCTCAATTTCTAACATACACAAAACGGCAGATTTGTTCCAAATGTCTTCTGCTAGAACATATTCATTTTCCAGAGTTCTAACAAAGTCACGTGACATGTCAGCAGAAAAATATTCTTATATCGTGAGTGACCGCTTGAAACCTTGTATAACGATATATGACGCCGAATTACCTTTCGAGAAAAAAACAAAAAACTATTTGTACGCATATTTTGTTAAAATCTTTATTATTTTTTTTTATCGCTATACGTGGTTTTCATTCTTTGAAAATATAAACCTCGTATAACAATTTGAAATCTCCGGCCTATTGTACCGAAAACTTGTATAATAATACAGTATACCGGTACGAGGTTTTTCATTTTCATCTGCAGAAAAGGAACATTGAACCTCGTATAATAATATATTTTACGAGGTTTTAAATCTGACTGTTTATAAACGTGTTATTTAATTAGTGCTTTTTGAGTTATTTACAATCAAGCAAACGGTACCAAAAATTCAAAATGACCAAATATGGCATATACGAGGTTTCAAGCTGTCACCCACGATATGCTGTTTTAATAATTTTTAGCAATAAATTACTCTTACATTTTTTCTATTTTATTTTGTGAGTCACCAAAAGTATTCTTTGAAGGAATTATCATAAGTTATAATTAATTTGATATTAAAGATAGTCTTAAGTTAAGAAATGATAATTAAGCTTATACTATTGGGAATCCATACATGTTTTTCTCAACTCATTTATAGATCAAACATTGTAAGCTTACACAAAAATAGGTGATGCATTTTGTAGCTGTGGTCGTTTTGGTTACTCATGAAATATGGGTCAAGGTAAGGGAATCATAAAGAAAATTGAAATAAACCAATTTTAATTATTCCCAAATTTTGACGAAATTCAATGTTGAATCCTTATATGCACAAATATAGATTACATCACTATATTTGTTTTAGTCTTGTAGTTGTATGTATTATAGTACAGAAAAAGTCACTGGTGACATAAGATTATACAAAATATAATTTTTTCATTGATTGGAATTTTCAATCCAAGTAAAATTTAAAACTCTCTGTGGTGTTTTGAGTTGATACTCACATTCATACAAAATCGATTCTGTAAACATTCATGCCTCATGGTGTACTGTACAAAGAAAAACTCACCGCATTCATTGATGTTTTTATTTGTAGCCATTTTGTAACTTGAAAACTTCGTAATAATCAACAAATTCCAAATGTCACTTTCAAAAAAATCATAACAAAATATACAACAAATCTTTTAGTTTTAACAGAACATTTGGTTAAAAATGTCAACAATCAACATGGCGTATGACAACGTCTCCATAGTTACAAAACCGGAAATTTCGCGTGCTTCCGGTTACTGGCTTAAACGGAAGTGAAATCGAAAGTAACACTATACACCTTTCTTTTGCAATTGACACTCCAATTTAATTTGTGTGAAGGAAATAAATCATAATGATACATTGACTAACAACGGTTATTTTACTTAAATCTTCCACAAATGAACTTTCAAGTATCTGTAGACTTAGTGTATTTTGCACTGACGTTTTTCAATTGTCTGAATGTAACATTATGTTTTGAGAAAAATATAGGCCTAAAAGAAAGCCATTTTGCTGTTGGTGAAACTATGGAATCATCCTGCAGCTCTAAGATAGACAGTGTAAAGAGTTGCCAGAAAGAAACGAAATCAAATGCATTGGCTGTAGTGCCATTTGATGACTCAACTCTGTTTCCTCATCAAAAGCTGGAGAGAAATTTCACATTTGTTGGTCATTCTTTCACCATCAAACAGAATTTTGGTAGTCTTGGTGTGGCAGCTGTTGTTTGGGACTCAGTAAGTTTGTCATTAGATTGAAAATAGCTCATCGCATGCTATTATAACATGTTGTCCCAGGTCAGGAACAGTTGAAGCATTTATGCCCTTAGAATTGTTCCATAGACAATTTTCAGTGTGTTTCGTGTTGTGCTTCTGATGGAAAAATATCAGTACCTCGAGAATAGACTCTCTTTTATTCAATATACCACAATGCCACAAGAAGATACAAAATAAAGCTGCTAGAATAGTTTTGCAATCTAAGCTACAAGACCACTGCACTGACTACCCATACCTTAAAGGATTAAATCTAAAATACTTTCCCTGACCTACTCTATGATATATATCGGATTTGTCAGTTTATATTAAAAATATACTTCAACAATATAAACTGAGCGTTCCGATCACAAAATAATCAACAACTAGGGCCTGCAAATCATTGATCGAATATTGAAGAACAGGCTTTCTCTTACTCCCTTTCTTTGGAATAAACTTTCAAATTATACCAAAAATTTGGTTTACTTGAATTCATTCAAAAAAAGACTGAAGAGTGAACTATTTAACCAATATGCTTCTCTTAATATTGAAATTTGTTGTATAAGCTTATGATGTTTTCCTGTTTGTTGTGACTTTTTAACTTGTCAATGTTTTGTTTACAGCCATAGAGCAGCATTTATTTTGGATTAGTAGGCGCTCTACAAGTTTACTATTGTAATTTCTATAAAGTATTTCTAGAACATATTTTTATTGAAATTTCTAGACTATATTTATGCAAGTCAAAGATTTTGTTTATAACGTTTGGCAAAATTCATTTTTCCACTTTGACTAAATACTTACAGTAGGTTAAAACATTTTTGATTATGATAATTAATCACAGGGTTTTCATCTTCTCTATTCCAGGCTATAGTTCTTGGAGAATATTTAGAAAAAAATAAAGAAGTGATTGAGGGTAAATATGTACTAGAACTTGGTTCTGGCACAGGTCTAACTGGAATGGTGGCAGCCCTATTAGGTTTGTTACTATCTTGAGTGTAATTTTATGAAAGTGTGATCTGAAAACGGTTTTGCTTTTCTGTATGTGATTAAGTTTGTATTGCATTGCTTCATATATGACTATTAGGTTTGTATTGTATTGCTTCCTAAATCACTATTAGGTTTGTATTGTATTGCTTCCTAAATCACTATTAGGTTTGTATTGTATTGCTTTCTAAATCACTTTTTGGTTTGTATTGTATTGCTTTCTAAATCACTTTTTGGTTTGTATTGTATTGCTTTCTAAATCACTATTAGGTTTGTATTGTATCATGAAAGACACAAAAAATCATTATAAGTTGGTGTGGGATTACGTATCTAATTTAGTCTTGCTTTCTGAGATAGAATTAAAGGGATTGTAAAGAGGATTTCTGAATTTTTTATGCATATTGGGGACACTGAAAGCATCAATTTGTGCCATTTAAAGGAATTGCAGGAACCACAGACGTCTGATTAAAAATTCGAATGGCGCAAATTGATGTTACCAGTGTCTCTGATTACCTTCTTACCTGGATTATGTCATGAAATAATTCATTAAAGTGTGTAAATAGGTGTGGTACGGTCTCAAATGCTTGATTATTGATACTATAGAATATAAAAGAAGCAAATAATGCCTGGTCCCTTACCCCATATACGTTAGACCAGAAATAGAACCTCATGTATTCTCACCTTAAATTAGCACCAACATCAGTATTGTTTGATGCAATGGAAAACATGATTGTTGTGTTCATCTAAAATATTTCTTTCTTTGTAGGAGGGGAAGTGACTGTAACAGAAAGACAAGAGACCTTGCAGTCACTTAATTTAATGGTAAAGAATAATATGCCTAAAGATAAAAAAGACAGAATTCATGTTCGTGAATTAGATTGGACTAAATCTTTGGAAGAATTTCAAGAACACTATGATGTAATACTCGGGGCAGACATAATTTATATCAAAGAAACATTTGATGACTTACAACGAACTCTTGTCCACCTAGCTAATAAAGATACCATAGTTCTCCTATCGTGTAAGATACGATATGATCGTGACACTGATTTTTTGAAAGTTTTAGAAAAGGATTTCAGCTTGAAATTAGTTTTGCATGAAAAATCTCGAGATATCAGGATTTATTCTGCAGTGAAACAATTCTGAGCGAAATTGATCTTTCTTTAATGTAGTATTTATATTTGTTATTAAAATGTCAGCTTGAAGAATGAATCTGTGTTCCCATTTGAGACAATCATTTTTAAGTATGTACCAATAGTATAATTGCTGTTTAATTGAGTCTATATTGAGTGAGAGATGACGCCCCTTAGTAATTAAGACAGCATAAGAGATGTCGTTTATCTGTATTATAAGAGTCCCAGTGTTAGTTTCTTGGTTTTCATGTCATGTACATGAATGGTAAAACCATATGTGGTCTACACTCGGAAAACACCTTCGGTGAACCGAAAATTACGATAAACGAACAGTTTACCGATGATATCATAACATATAAGGTTTTCGCGCTTTCCGTTAACCAATCGGTCATTTCCGTCTTTTACCATCCGATTCTACGTTTTACGGACAAGTTCAGTTCACACACCCACACACACACACCACCCCAGTATGCTACGCCCCTGATTAATATTGAAACTATCGTGGAGATACAATACAATGCAAATACATACACAAATGCTTACATAAAAAGAAAGAATCAAGATTGATCATTGGTTTTGTATTTTAACCTTTGATTTTAATCCACAACTGATTTTAATCCACACCAAGTTTTGAACATTCTGCAACCCTCGACAGTTTCCGTACAACTGATGCTGAATCTGTTGCAGAGAACTAGTAGAACTGTTACGGTTGACCGTTTGGCTCTGATAGTGAAACGAGTTCTGGAAAACAATGTTAGTATTTATATCGTCCGGGGAAAAGTTATTTTATTTAAAATGAAGTATATCTTCGGCCTGATTTGCTTGCTTAGAATTCACCGCAAAATAGTTTGAGGTCGATTCATGTCGCTTCTTGCTCGGTTTATGCTTAAGTTGGTAGTTTCCTGGTCGGTTCATGTATAAGTAAGTACAAAGAACGGGAAATGAGCCAACTGTCTCGCCTTTTTAACAGTGGTTCAAGTCCAAAGGCCCCAAAACCCTAAGAAGGCCCCAACCCCAAACTGTAGGAGAGCATAATTATGTTAAAAACAAATTTCCCAAGGGAGAACCCCCAACCCACTTCCGCCCACGATCCCTACTCATCTCATCTAGTCAAGTGCAGTAACATGTATGCATTGTAACATTGTGAAAATTTTGAGAAAAGATAGAGAATATTTTTACCTCACAGACTATGTTATATAATAATGTACTATGGAAGACAGCCCAAAATCAAGACTCCTTAATCCTTAGCCCGTAATGCTTCATTTGTAGGTCATTTTTGACATTTGTTTCATGAAGTGAACATTAGTTCATAAAAATCATGAATTGAATTATTAAATTAAAAAAGACACGTGTCTCATTACATTTCTTCAGTAACAAATCTTCAAATACAAACCATGGCCAACAATTTAATGTAGCTTATCATTTCACCAAATACATTTCTCGAAAATTGTTTTTTTCACTGTGATAGCCAACAACGATCAGCACCGCTTGTTGTCATAATTTCAATGCACATAATTATGAAGAGAGATAGCGCTGTTTGATATTCGAGAAATGTATTTGGTGAAATGAAAAGCTGCATTAAATTGTTGGGCATGATTTGTATTTGAAGATTTGTTACCGAAGAAATGTAAAGAGAAGCGTTTTTTTTAATTTAGCTTTTTTCTTGACAAATTATTGATTTAGAGAACGAATTTTCATTTTTATGAACTGATGATCATTTTCTGAAAAAATGTCAAAAATGACCAACAAATGAAGGAGTTGGAATTAAGCATTACGGGCTAAGGATTAAGGATTAAGACGTCTTAATATTGGGCTGTTTGGTCTTTCATAATATACATTGGTGGCGCCAGTGAGGGTACAGGTTTCATAAATATATTTTATTATATCATTCAGCACCCGTTTTCACAGCTCATGAATTGGTAATAATTTCAAAAGACCTGTGATTATCTACATGTATCGAAATTGTTAAATTTTAACAACCCTGACATGTTGAAAAGTTTTAAAAATATTTTATATATCATCTGGATAAAAATTTGGAATAAAAGTCAAATAGATGTGAGTTTATGATGTATTTTACTTTAATTGAGATGAACACAATACGTCCTATATTACTACAAACAATTACTACTAGTAGTCTATATAGTTGACTCAAATAACACTGGTTATTGTATGTATGTTATGCTTGACTTAATCAATATCCATTTTACGGTTAGTTCTTTATATAGGTGTCCTGTTAATGAGAGTCGAAAAACATTTGATCTTGGATGGTGAGTAATCGAGGATAACATGCCATAAAGTAAACCATGTAAAATTAAACTAAAAACAGATTCAGTCGTCCGGAGACAGTCAGGCACGTGATGGAGCACAATTTCTCGTGGAATGACGTAAATGAATTGGGGATGTCCTGAATTTCCATAAATAACTTATACTAAATAGCAGAAAGAAGAAAATCAACATCATCCTGAAATAATGACTGATGAAATTTTTCAGGTATGCCTTTTAGGCCGAACCCGATATGTATAAAGGTGAAAATATGCTGATCAGTTTTCGAAACACGAGATTATATTTTATATTAAAGGGACAGGTAGGCCATTTTTTAACCAATCGTATTTTAGACTTAGAAACTGGAATTTTTTAGCTGAGCTAATCTATAACAGTGTTCACAGCTCATCTGAAAACTATTTACATATATCAAGAATAAACTCAAATTTTTCGGGCAAACCAGTCTGCCCCAATAAACGAGATACTTTTTATAACATTTCAAAGAGATATTTTTCCGTTAAATTTTTCTATATCACGACATTTGAACCTATCGTGATAAATAATTGTCTACATCGCGAAACACAAAAAATCTCATATCCCCCAACTCTGATTAGGGTCCTTAAGACGTTTCAGCCTCACTTGTTTTAACTATTTCTTGTTCACATGTTTACAGACCAGTAAGGGCTTTGGTACATGTCACCCTCTTATTATCTTAAGGCGTAGATCTATATTCAAAATAAGTTAAGTTGTTGCTATATAAAGTAATTATTAATAGATAGCCGTTCATCGATCTAATCTAGAATGATAATTTTTATACATGAATAGGGGTGGGGAGGGGGGCGTTTAGTGTGTATTACTGTCACCCATTTCCGCCCGTTCGTCTCTGAAGGTTCAATCTATTGACAGATTTTGACGAAACTTAGTGTGAATGTTTGTTATCACCCAGGATGATTCCTATCGAAAATCAGAAAATTTTTGGCTGAGTATTCAAAAAAAGGAGAAAATATCAAAAACAGCTGTCACAACAACGGGAGTAATGATGTCAACGATGTCATCAATAACGTCTAAAATGCAAGCAAGAAAAGAGACTTGTGTTCAAGAATACAAATTTCATTCAAATTTGAAATATATTTCATCTGCTTTTGAATACTTGTGTGTCAATAAAAAATGCTACAAATTTATATAGTACAGTATTATGGTGTATAGTCTCAAGAAAAGACGAATCGTCAAACGCAGATAATTCTGGACACACATGGATTTAAAAGGTTTAACGGTTAGCTCTAAACAATATTACTGATTAGCTTTGCTAAAAAATATCCCGTTCCTGAGGCTAAGGTACGATTGGTCGAACACAATGCGAATGTGTCCCTTTAAATAATAATATTTATATGGATATTTAGTATTTTGTTTGTAATTAGAAACGACAACAGCTTGTGGTAGTGGAATATTAATTGTACTAAATAAGTTTAATTATTGATTTTTTAGGATTTTGAGACTTATACAGTTTCTCTCATCGGTTCATCAGCGGTATGATACATCAAAATGAACAAACAGTTCGTGTTTATAGTAGTGTCAACAATATTAGTATTGTTTTGGGTTCTGATGGACAGCTCATTTATACGATATTTTGAGAGTTTTAAACTGAGGTATGAATGCTTATGTATTTATCCAGTACCTGTTTAGTCCTGGTCATTTTTGTCTGAATTGGAATATAAATTTCAATACACTTCTGATTGTCCAAGAGTTAGTTTGCATTTAAAAAATAAATTTCTGGGATTATTTTCCGCAAAAATGTTTTGTCATTTTGCTTATAATAACGTAAGCTTACAAAATATCTGTCAACAAATAGTCATTTTAAGACCATCAATCAGTACAATTTTGAAACTGATGCACCAAGTAAAGATTTACCGGTGCTTAAAAGTAAGATAGCAGATTGTGTTAGTGTTTCTGTGGTAAGATCGATCGAAGATTTGCCACATTGTCGAGTTAAATCAGAGCTGCTCCTTAAATGTTTACGCGGAAAGACATTTGCATTAAGGTTTAAAAAGTTGAAACTATAAACCGTTCAAAAAACAGGATGCCTGAGAACCTTTTAACCAAAAGGACGCACAAGCATCTTCATTGTCTCTCTTTACTTCCGTTTATTATTTGCTTTTAGTTTTAATATAGCCACTTCAGATTGGGTTTAAAGACAGCCCTCTCTAACCTAACTGAAGTGGCTATGTTAAAAATAAAAGCTAATAAAAAACGAAACGAATTTTTGGTCAGAATTTAAAATTAGAATGTCTGGGAGATATTTTGTAATGGGTGAACTATGATTTGCAATGAACGATGACCGGCTCAGTTGATCATTGACAGCACGATCTGTATTGTTTGAAAACAGCAACCTTTAGTACAAAGTGTTTATATATAGTTTCCCGCATAATTATCGTAATTCTTCACTTAAAATAAACTTAGACGTAATACTTGCCATTTCAGGATATCAACAACTTTTAGTGAAATTAGTACATATCACGAAAACTCGCAGTTACTTTTACTGGTACAAAAAGAAAAATTAACTTGCCAATTACCGGAATTCACAAGTATTGAACAATGTCGAAATATCAACAAGGAAAATACCTGTTCATACACATGTAAATGTTATAAATACCTGACTATAAAGTTACCTGGAGTATACCAAATTCCCATATCTACACCAATACAAGATATGGTAAGTGTCGAGGCCATGACTTTAAGAGACCCAGAGTTTCTTGACTTAAGTGACACTGCTAGTGTTAAGCTTACAAAGTTATCGTTTTTAACCTCAGTCGACAATATTCGGGTTGGAGATGAATTCAAGATCCTGATTCAGCTGTTTGATGGTGCTGGTCGACCACGACAAGTAGGTGGTGATGATGTCAGAGTATGGATTAAATCTTCAGACTTTGTTTATAAGGCATCTGGAGAAGTTGTAGACCATTACAACGGAACTTATGTGGCAACATTTAAAGCCATTTGGGAAGGCAATTCATTAATATTCTTTAAATTGGCCTACACAAGAGAGGAACTTGCCACTAGGTTTATGTGGAACCGTCAGTACGGAACACTATCTTACCTTGTAGGCCAATATAAGAAAGCCGAGGTCGTCGAATATACTCCCTGCACTTTCTTCCAAACTATACCAGGGCATGGCGAAGTGTGTAACTTTACAATGCTAAACAATGGACAACCATGGTATTGTGGAAAACCAAATAGTACAAAACTAGGATGTGCGGATATAAACTTATTCAAAGAATATGGTCAAACTCATATCCCTTTAACAAAAGCCCAAAGAGAATTAATATTTAACAGGTAGGGCACACCCCTTTTTGTAATTTATGAATAAATATTTTTTAGATAAAAAAAATTATATTAAGAAATGCAATAAAAGAAGGTTTTTCTGCACTATATTGGCTAATGAAGACAGATAACGACATGCAGGGTGATGGAAATTATGCAAATACTCCTTATCAACTTAATAATTTCCCAGTACTAAAATGCACACGGGATGAAAGGGAAGAAATAATATAAATTATGAAATATTATTATAGGAGAATACAATCAGGCTATCAATTTTTAAAAAATACACTTATAGTATAGGATATTCGGGAAAAGATATGATTTCATTTTTAAATTCCAAAAAAATAAATAAAATAAAATCGGTTCGTTCAAAAAAATTTTTTTTTAATGCCTTGCCCGAAAAACTAGCCTTCGGGGCTGCGAGGGGCGGCAGCTGCCCCCCCTGTGGCTCCGCCACTGCTTGTTGCTTGATGCCCTGGACTCAAGCTTTGATCCACTAACTTGAGGAAATTACTTTGGATCATGTAATAGCAGACCTATTTCCTTTCACGCGAAGCTGTAAATATGTATAAGGTGAATCAAATATTTTATATATTTTTTCTTTGCTTTTCAGAAAATCTCATAACAGAATATTGAAGACTAAACTAAAATTTCATTTTCAAAATGGTCAGTCCTTCTTTTTCTATAGCCCTGTTGAGAAAATTCGATAATTCATAGCTATTTGAAACAATACATTTGGCAACTAGCTAATCAACATGTTGATTCTCCCGAATGACGCAGTCATTGACTATCCAGATGTAACATGTGCCTGAGAATGTGATACAGAGAGTTTAAATATTTGCCTTAACACGGTGACAGGTGATGAAAAGAAAATCATAAGTCATCACTCAAAAGAGTATTGTCCTCTAAATTTTTTTATTTAGCTACATATCAGCTGATGGAAATGGTTTTCACATTGAAAGTCCAACGTCTGGCTCATCAACATGAAATTGAGCTCTACATATTATTGTGTAAGCTGGCAAAACAAATATTTATACCATCATTCACTTTAACTAATCTAATTTAAATTCATCTTTTTGTTTCAGGACAATTGCTGAAACTAAACCAAAACTGTAACGTTTTAGACAAAAAAGAGACGTGGAACACCAAGATGCCATCGGGATATTTTAATAGCAGCAAATGGATATCGTTAAAATGTAAAAATACCCTTGATAATTCATCTTTCGAATCATGTTTAAAAAACATGGACGTCATCATCATGGGCGACTCCACCACTCGTCAGTATTTTTCTTACATTACTTCTAAAGTCGTTCATGACTGTATACTTGTCACTGAAAAATGGAAGTGGCCTCAATGGCATTCACCTAGTAAATGTGTCTCTAAGAATAGAAACCTTACAATTTCATGGAATCCCCATGAATTGCCTTTCTCGGATGCCAAATTACAGGGAGGTGAACTTAATCTCAAGTCAACGGCAAGGATTTTAAATGAACTACCATCCAATCGAAAAATAGTGTTCGTGATACATTATTATGCTCACATGATACGTCAGCACTCCGCAATTGTTTTACGGGCAATACGTGGTCTCAAAAGTGCCATAAAGAAAGCGTTATCCAGGAACAAGAATGTGGTAATTGCTGTCAAAACACCACATTCGTTTGGTGAATCAAGGTGTGAGTCGCACTTTGCTGATTTTATGGGACCAGTTTTTATTGAATTATTTAATAGGGAATTTCGAGAATTACAGGATTCCATTTTAAATTTAAATGTATGGGAAATGAGTGTAGCGAGTGAAAATTTCCTACTCCATCCCAAGGAAATTATTGTACGGGAACATTTACGCATGTTATTTGGATATATATGTAATTGACGCAATTAAATATAGTTAAAGGGATATTGTCTTGTGAGTATTTACTTATCCAACTGATAGAGATGGTTTCAGCCACCCCTTACCCTTTTCAGAATTACAATCCAACGTTCATCCATCAATTCAAAAATATTGATTTTAATTCTGACAAGTTTAATTCTGATCGGTGATTAAACAACAATCTATTGATGAATAAGATATGGAGAGGACTATATCCTGTCACTGGGGTTCTTGGGAAATATCTGGTAAATATGCCCCTGCTTAAAGATGGGTTTCCTTATTTTTTTATTGTCAAATTAAGCAAACTATTTGACAAATTGGTGTTTCTAATGAATTATCATGTATTCTTAATCATATCTTTATTTCCTTATCGCATATAACCAATTATAAATGCTCATGTTTGTACAGTCTGGATAAACTAAAAAAAGAATTCTGGTAATTCTCTTCTAATTTAGCTAATTATGAATTAATTATGGATATGTGAGACAAACTGGTATTTTTCCTAGTCTACCTCTACTTTCTTTTCATGTATGTATTAGCAAGGGGCATTCAGAAAGGAATGATAGACGTTGTAGTTAAGTTCAAGCTCATTGGACCGACAGTCTAAATTTGTTTCCAGCAGGGAAAGATAGATTTGGGGTACTCCGAGATATTGGTTGTAGTTCGATCGATGGATCAACCTGTCCAAACATTGTGAAGTAAATCTAAAAGTATGCAAATGGTGATGTTTAAACTTCTTTCGTACAAATCTGAATTGGTAATAACTTTTTTATTGGTGAAGATAATTTAATTCTGTAAAAAGATCTAAAACAAACCTGAAAAACACAAATTACACAGAATAAGAGTCAAATTTATTATGTAACATTTACGTCGCACATGATTCCACCTGTTTTTACTTCAACAACCAAAATACGTCTTAAATTAATGACAATTGCAGAAATAGACATAACATAGACCAAAATGTTTTCTAGAATGACTTTTAAAAGGGCATACTTCCATTAGGGAGTGACTTTAAAGGGGCACTCCGCTTTTTTGTAAAACATTTTCACTATCAAAAACGTCGTAAATTATACCTGAAAATATTTCTATTTCTGCTATTTATATCTATGTATCTACTTGATCAAACTGAATTTCTTTTTAAAAGTGTTGATTAAAAACTGATAGTACTTATTGTTAATTAAGCAGTTTGACTTATTTTCGGTGATTGGTTTTATAATGGCTTTTTATATTTAGTTGAAATCTTTAGAAAACTCTACAATTAGGCGTTTATTTTACTGAAATTTGGTGTTAACAAATTAACGACTGGATTTTTTCATTAAAACTTCCAGATACGTTATGTGACAGATTTTAGTTTATAGTTTTCACAAATTTGAGCAAATCAATTTTCAACCTACAAAAATGTCCCTTTAAGTAACAATTATTATGTAACTCGTTTATAGGTTTTTCCCTTTACCACCACAAAAACCAAAATGAAATGAAATGAATGAATGGAGTTTTACAGTCTTGTCATTCAAAACTCTGGAAATGAAAGGTGACAAAAAAAGAAGAAATTGTGGAATTTAGCCATTCAGGCTCATAGTGAAGAAGAGGCCCAGTACCGCAGTTTAAGATTAACAAAGGGGGGTTGGATGGAAATATTTACTAAAATGCCTCAATTGTGGATACATTTCCCCTTTAGTGAATTTAAACAAGGAAGTCACAACTGGCAAAAGGGGTATGAGTGGTATGACCAAGTCATCTAATTACGTTAGTACCAAAACAACCGAATTGAATAATGAGATTATATGGATGAGGTGAAAAACATCAACAGAAGAAGAGGTGCATCTATCCATAATTCTCTCACCATAGAACACAGTAAAAAACTGGCCAAGGAACATCTCAATCAATTGGTATTGCTTGTGAGACAAACACAGATAGGAAATATATCATAAGTGCTGTGTTGCAAAAAAAACTTTCTTGGAGCGTGGCTAAGGAGCACAGGTATTATTGTCAACTGTCCTGGACACGAGGGATGCACAGTAAATCTGACGAGACACCTTTATCTGAGAGAGAAATGGAGAGAATAATTGGTGAAGATTTATCTATTCAAGGGGTGCTCATCAAATTTGCCACAAAACGTGGAGATTCAACGTCAGCTACCGGAATTGAAGAGGCAATGAAAACTTTACATCCTATGTAGAAAGTTGAAAGACTAGCTGAACCAGCCCATCTTAGTGCATCTCAGTTTCACCAATGTTTTGAGGCTAATTTTAGCGACGGACAAACTGACAAAACAGCTGCCGAAAATACTACAAGCAACTGTTATGTGCTACGATGGAGACTGTTCCAAGTGCCGTTCGAACTCTGTGGTATGTGGTGGAGGTCACAAGTAGTATATGTGTTTTCTGATATAGCGCATCCAGTTTGATCCGGTTTTTGAGATGGCAGGTATATGTCTTTTCGGATATGACGCATTTCACTTCTGCGCATGCGCAGCTTTTTCAATGCATCATATCCGAAAAGACACAACTGTTAAAATGTATTATAACAGACTCCCCAAACTGTTAAAAATGTATTATAACAGACTCCCCAAACTGTATTATAACAGACTCCATATAAATTACACAAACCACAGACAAGATTCACTAAAATAATACAGTAAAAAATAACCGCATTAAAAATGTCTTTAATTTTAAAACACGAAAAAAAAAATTCGGAGACGGTTTCTTCTCTGCGCTAACATCTCTCATCCCCAAAATGGCCAATTTTGTCTCAAACAACAAATCCCTCATTTCCTCAGAAGCGCAAGCCCTTGGATCTGTGGCAAAAGCAGGAGTAAATATAAGCGATGCAGTGCAAAAATCTGACGAACTTAAAGAACTGCAGCTAATAAGAGAACTAAGAAACAAGAGACTAGAACGACAAGCCCTAGAAAAACAAGGAAAAGGGTTTAAAATCATTGGATAAAAATGGCAAGCAAAAATTACAGATTGGATCCAATCTTTCAATTGTATGATCCGATTCAATATTCGTTCAACAAAAAGAAAGAGGATTACGTAATCATCTCACCATCGGTAGGGACAAAGACCCAAATAAACGACGGAGGAAGAGTTACCTTTGAAATTAATTCGTTGTCCAATTGGTTGCTGCTTTCCGATGCCCATTTCCGATGCGATTTCAAAATCAAAGACGCCACTCAGAGAATCGAATTCCACAAACCAACACGACTTTAGAAAACAATTTCTTTCCGTCTTTATTCAGCGAAATGGTTTTGGAAGCTGGTTCAAATCCGATAGAGACCATAAAACACCCCGGCGAGTTTGACACAATGTTGAAAACGGTTCTGTATCCCAAAAACTACGATTCAGTTTCGGGATGGATTCCCGATGTCGGTGACGGAGAAGTTTTAAAAGAACCGGTCAGAACTGTAGCAAATGACGCAGACCTTGCTAGGATAAGGGTAGTTGCTAGAAACACACTGGAAAGAGTGACTCGCGGAGTAAATCACGGATTTGAAAAACGAGCGCTTCAATACAACAACGTTGTCGAGAACAACAGATGGGGTAATTACGTTAATTGGAAGTTGTATCCTTTATTTGGTCTCTTGGAACACAGAAAGGTTTCCATAGGTTTACCGTAACTCTGACGCTAAATTGGAAATAACGAATATCCAACTTTACATACCGGTAATCACTCCTTCCGTAGAAGTGGAAACGAGAATATTCAACTCTTTAACCAAAGACATCGAAATTGCTTTTCTTCGTCGTAACACGGTAGGTAGCATGACTTTAACGGGAGAATCCACCACGTGGCCAATCACCAACGCCGTCAAACCAGAGAGATATCTAATGGTCGGTTTCAAAAACTTGCCAGACTCTCAGACAAACAACAACAACATTTTCAGAGTGGCATTGAACCATACTCAAGATCCCATCATTCGCAAAGTTCAAGTCAGATTGAACAACGATAATTATCCCAATCAACATTTGACAATTGATCCTTCCAAAAAAGATTACAACGAATTGTACAGAAACTATAAAAACATGTGCGAATTGTTTGGAAATACGCCTCAGTTTGAAACACAGATTTTTCACTCAATCATCCAATCTTTTGTTTCGATCTGTCAGCTCATCAAGAAGATCTTTTCAAAACAGGGGTAAACATAAATATTCACATCGATAAAACACAAGGAGATGTGACCGACTACTGTTTATTGCTGAAAGAAGCAAAACATTTGATTAAAATATCAGATAGACGAATGATAAGAATTGAATAAAAAAACACCCTTTAAAAATGAAACCAGAAACTTTAGTTATGAAAATAATAGAAGCTATGGAAACGAATTCGCCGACTCTAATAACTTACAACGGTAAAATAGTGCATATAACCCAAAAGATTATCGATAAATACAAACATTGCAAAGTCAGAGACGATATAGACTTGGAAAGAATTGATGAGAATTTAACTAAAAAAGGTGGATTTTTACCTTTCTTACCTTTAATCTTTGCTGGTTTAGCTGCAGCCGGTGCAACTGCTGGTGGAGCTGCTGGGATAGCCAAAGCTGTCAACGATAAGAAAGCTGAAGCCGCTGCAAACGCCGAAGCACGTAGACACAATTTGGCAATGGAAAGAGAAGCACGAGGAGGTTCGGGAATAGGAGATATATTAGGGACGATAAAGGCATTCGGACAGAGATTTGGCGAAGAAACCAAAAAAACCGTTAAAGAGGGATTAAGCAAATTAATAGATAAAATCGACACTGGAGAAATGAAGGTCAAACACAAGGGCAACGCCATATTTTTTAAAAACATACGTTCGGGCGAGGGAATCTTCCTTTCAAAGTATAAAGGCAACGGGGTGATTTATGGTACGAAAATGTAATAAATAAAAATGGGCAAGAAATTTAAACATTCGGACATATTTCCTAGTAACCCAATGCTCATGTGTATTTGCGGTAGTTCAGGTTCTGGGAAAACTCATCTCACTTTTAACATGTTGACAACACCAAACCTTTTAGATTTCGATTCTCTGTATATCTACACAACAACACCAGAGCAATCGTATTATCAATTCCTCAAAGCTTTGGAATATTTACCAAAGAAAGATGTTCAAGACATATTTCAATATTACGAAGAAAACGAAGAAGAAGTGGAAATAAAAGATATCATAGAAAACTTCATTAAATCAAAGAATCCATCTTTCAATCCAACGGATATAAAAGTTTTTCTTACGAAAAATATTAATGATCTAGACTTGTCTAATATTGATAGCAATCGAAAGAACTTAATATTGTTTGACGACTGCGTAGCGCAAAGAAATCAAACTGTTCAACAAGAATTCTTCACCAAAGGAAGACATCACAACTGTCACTGCATATACCAATCCCAATCTTTTTACGGGATGGATTCTATGTTCATTAGAAAAAATGCAAATTGTTTTTTATTATTTGAATTAAACGATAAAGATTTATCTCAAATCATTCAGTCTATAAATCACGGAATGGACAGAGATACATTTAAAAAGGTTTGTAAAGCTCAATGGAGAAACCCAGATGATCATGGATATGTATTTGTAAATACTAGAAAACCTGCGGGAGAAAGAGTTATGATCGATATATGTTAATTTTATTTTTTTAAAAATGACGGATTGGAATAATTTTCAAAAAGAAATAGAGAATATATCAAAGCTAAGAATAAAATAAAGACCCAAGTTGAAAATAACAGATTACAACAATCGGATTAACGGAAAATCTACAGACTCTATTTCAACCCATATTAAAAAGTCAAGAAGATATCAAAAAGAGATTCGCTATAGAACCCACGCCTCGTATAGAACCCACACCTCATCACCCCAAAGCGATTGAATATAGTGGTGTTATAATTAGGACAGTAGATGATGTAAAACGTCTTTTTTCAAACGCTAACCCAGAATTACCAAAAAGCATTTCACCAATCATTGATGAAGCGGGTTTGTTGTTCAATGGTTTTAGAATAAGATTTAGGACATAATTTATAATCGATACAAAAGATTACATATACACATTAACGAGAGGGTTAATAGATTTAATGAATGGCGAGGATGTTGAAATTGCCGATTACAAGGATTTAGTAGCATACTCAAAATTTCTACATGCGATCAGAAAGTCAGGACCCGAAACAAGAAGATTGAAAGAAGTTGATTTATATATAACAAAAGTTATTGAGCAAGATGAAGAGGAGATAGATGATTATACAGAAGAGTATCCACCAATCATACAAGAAATAGACGAATTCGATGATATGGTGGCATCTGGACAAGGTATAACGTTTTTATCCGACGACAATAAAGAATTGCTTAATAGATTAGAAATAATATTAGCGGCCATGAAGGAAGGTCATCGATCGGACAGACAATACAACGAAGAGTCAATGGCATATTAAAACGGCTTTTGGAGAAAGAAATCATCACTAAAAAAGACTATATAAACGTCATTAAAAATGTCCAATAAAGAACAATTGTTCGTTATCACCTCGAATAAACCAGACCTCAAATTGTCTCTAGACTACGAGTATGAACTCGATCGCAATAAACAGTACGAACTGGGATTAAAGTATTTCTCCGTTTACAATTCCATTAGAAACATCAACGAAAAAAACAATCAACTAAAAATATCGACGGATAACGGAGTTACGTTCGAAACCGTAAGCTTACTACCGGGGAGCTACGAATACGTAGCCATCAACGATTACCTATCCGAATACGCAGGAAGCGTGAACAGCTAAAACAATATCGAATTCGAAGGTAATTTGAATCTGAACAAAATAAAACTGATCTTGAGATATAACAGTCAAGTCGATTTCAACGTAGAAAATTCGTTGAATGCGTTACTAGGGTTCGATAAACGAATATACGCGCAATCGACATTGGCGCCGCACAAGGCCAACATCGAGAACGACATCGACGTGATCAACATTCACTGTAATTTGATCAACGGTGGATTTTTCAACAAGCACAAACGCCAAATCATATACAGCATACCGACTTTTACGGTGCCGATCGGATACAGAATTATAGAGAAACCGTTTCAAACGACCTATTTACCAGTCAATTCTTTCATGATCAAAGATATAAATCTGGAAATCAAAGACGGTAAAAACAGGTTCATAGACTTTGGCAACGAAGAAATTGTCATTCAACTTCATTTAAAACAATCTTCATTCTCTTCTTGATTAGAAAGATAATCGAAATCATCAAATTCATAGTTTTCGTCAAAACTATACTCATCTTTGTCGTTGTAAGGATACATAATTCCTTCACTGTTTGGTGGTTTTCTGTTAACATTATTCAAATAACTTCTTAAAACTTTCTTTTGTTTATCATTTGGAATAACTACTCCATTGATGAAACTTTTTTCCCATGGTTTATTAAATTCGTTCGACACATCATGTCCGCTTGCTAACTGAACGTAATCTTCTACACTTATCTTATCATTAGAATAACCTTTAAACGTTTTCTTTTCTTTTAAAACACCATCAGATGTCAAAACGATGTTGTATTTGACTTTTGGTGCTAAATATAAACCAAATATAATTCCACCGTCACCGTAATCGTTTTTACCTTTGCAATAGTCTTTTTCGGAGACCAAACCAGCTCTGTTTAGTTTTTTCCAATTGTTGGATGAAATGTACAAACTATCGGTGTCGGTATAGTATATTTCGGGTTTATAAAATCAATTTATAACGTGAATGAAATTGTTCATTATTTTTTTACTGTGGGATAAAACGAATGATCCCAAATGACTAGGTGTTAGTCGTGTAGATTTACTGTCTTCGGTAGTAATCTCTTTTTCTTCAAATTCTGTTTCAACAATATATTGAGTATCATTAATTTTCTCATAGGTTTTAACGCGTGAATCAAAGTTGGCCTGTAAAGTTGCTTCATTCCATAAATGTCTAGTTGTGAATATATCTTTCTGAATTGATTTACCATACAAGGAATTACCTAATAATTTCATGCAGTTACTACCCACGATATTACCTTCTCGTTTATATTTATTTCTTAAATCTCTCAAAATTAAAATATAATCTCTATAGGGTGGAGTTTTAAAATTTTCTTCGTAAACTATACCATCTAATATTCTAATAATTCGTCCACCGGCTTTCACTATTTTTTGAATATCGACCGATGTTAAAACGTCGTGACAGAAACCATTTCTGAACCTGATTTTGTTACCAGTTTCCTTTTTACCTTCTTTATTCGTGAAAGTGATTTTATCTTTAGCTGGTATCGGTTGGAAGAACATGTTTTTGGGATAGTCAAACCACACTGTTAAAATAGCTGTTCTAGGTCTGAATTTTTGTTTATTGAAGAGTTTTACAAATTCTTTTTATTCTTCTGGTAGAAACGGTCTTCCACTTTCGGCTCTCGGATATTCACTGTCTAAATCCGACATGGCGGAAGCGTATAAACCGTTAGCATCAAATGCCATTATTTTTTTAAGTCTCGAATGAACCTCCGTTTTGTCTTTTGTGCTTGCGCTATATTCTTTGAATAAATCAATTATGTTATTACTTACTTTCACTTTGTGAAATATATTCCTTTAATACGTTACAAATTTCATCCATTTTGTTCGTTTCAAATGATTTTCTATTTGCCGAAACTCTTCCTCCTTTAATAGATCGTCTGATAAAATTTCTTATAAAAGGATTAGTGTGCGAATAAACTTTTTCTATATTTTCTTTTTCGGTATGTTTCGCAACCATTCTAGTAGTGTCATACTATTCTTCTTCCACCATTTCTTTATCGTAATGATATAAATAATACCAACCCTTTAAAGATAAAGATGGAGCCGTTAGATTATTGGACATATTCTGGTTTACAACTTCTTTCGTGACTTGGTTGTATTTTATCAAACAAGCTCCCAAACAGAGAGTGTCTCTCTTGGCGTAAGGTTCCCATTCGTGTCTCAATTCCTCCCAGTTGTCTTGCGTGTATTTAGCGATATCTACGTCGGCAATCTTTCTCAAATTCGCGGGAAGATTGGAAGAATTTCCCCATGCAGCCAAACTAGAGGATTCGTGTTGATAGGAACACGTGAAATTAATATGTTGTAAATAATTACTCTTTATTTCTTTCTGTCTTTTCCATTTTTTCTGTAAACCTTCATCCGTGTATGGATTAGATAAAGGGAAAGATAGAATTCCTCTGGGTGTTTTTAAAGGGCAATGCGTTAGTTTTTTTGCATTTTTAAGCACGATCCAGTTGTCGAAACCGCTGCCGTTATGAGAAATTAATATTAATCTCTTTCTATCATATTGACCTAAATATTTCAACATTTGATCGATGCAATCTGTACCTACAAATAGTTCTACTACATTCATTAGTTTATCATAAAATTCTTCTGGAAGGGGATCTGACGGCTTTAAATTTGGAAAGAGATTATCTATTCTGTTTAACATTTTTCTTAGTTTTTCTAAATTAATTAAAGTGCAGGCATAAGGAATTGCTCTTCGCGTGTCTTTTTCTTAATAAGTTTCGCAATCCCAAGCGAATAACACATCATCACTCATACTCGAAAGCACGTTTAGTTTGAGGGGTGAAACCTGTGTTACTGCGTTGTCGTCTCTACACGTTTTCCACACCTGTTCGTAATTGTCTTCTATTCTTTGAATTCCCAAACTTTTTTGGCTTCTTCTAATCAAACAGAAATGCGAGTTGTGTAAGTAAAAAACCCAATCTAATTCATCGTGAACGTCTCTGGGGTGAAAATGTCTGTTTTTGGGATTATAAATTTGAAACGAAGTGTTAAATTTCTTGTTGAATTCCTTCATTCTAGCACAAGTCATCACTCCTTTTCTATTTGCTTTTGAAAACCCGTTGATGTATTCTTGAAATTTACACGTTAAATCTTTGTTCAAAACACGATTGACGCATTTGATGAAACAGTGACCATCTGTAGGTATGTAACAATTTTCGCCTTCGTATTCATTTATCTTTTTAAGTAGATCAGTTCCTCCTCTACCAACTCTCGATCTTTTTATTTCTTGGAAATTGTCTTACATTAAAATTATTTTTCCTGTAAAATACAAATCGGAAGCATCGGATTTTTTGTCCATATTTGAAAAGATATTGTGAAAAGTTTTGGCATTGAAACCGAGGAGTGACATGTATTGTCTGTGATTCCCTTCCTCGACTATCTCTCCATCTATTTTAATTTGGCCTTTGAATGTTTTAAATTTATCAGAGATAGCCTTGATAACATCGGAAAAAAGGGCGTTTTCTATCAATGTTTCATCGTCTGCAAGTTCGATTTTATTCATATTTTTTTAAGTATATATTTTTGATTATTTCTTTATTTTGACCGCTGATACTTCTGTATGGAATTTGTCCAAAATTTCATTGAATTCTTGTAATTCTTCAACTGTTATGTTCTTGTCTTCTCTCGATCTTTCGAAAAATATGTACAATTGATTAAGATACATATTCAAGATATCCGTTTTCTTTTTATAATGAGCTTTCTTTTTGCTCGTGAAACCTAAAGTGATGAGACCGCAAGAAGTCGTTTGAACGGCTGTTAATGCAGCCAATACGGTTGGGACGATGACCGGAAGCATTAATCCACCAGTCACGGCCGTTGCCACCGTTACTCCTACCGTTAGAACTGTGCTCGCTGTTTTGAAAACAGAATCGATTCTACTCCATGTTTTCCTGCATGAATTGTACTGTCTCAACTTTATTTTCAACTCTTCTTGTTTGTCTATCATGTATTGTTGTCTGCTTTCGAGTTCCATTTTTTAAGTCGTTAAATTAAGTGAATTTCCGATAAATGGAACCACGGAATATCGCATAGAGCCCCCTTGTTTGGCCTAGCATTATTATATTTGCGGGTATTAAAAGTAAAAACATTTACGCGTACTAACGAGATTTCTTTTTTCGTATGGTCCTCTATAAGATGATAGGAATATTTTCTTTTTTCTTTTTCGATGTTTATCTTGGCTCTACAAATAAAACCACCACCTTCAAGGATGGAGTTGGAACCTTCGGCAAACGATAAATGTACTATAAACTCTCTTTCTTGTTGACTTTTATGAACATCGATCGAGGTGTATTTTCCATCGTAAACAAAATACAGTTTTACGTATTCAAAGTCTGTTGTTCGTAAAAACTCGTGACTGCTCGATTCTATTGGTCCGGGTACGTATACGGGTATTATAAGTGATGGTGGAATTTTGACAATGTTGGTAAATGGTGGATTTTCCGTCTCCAATATCATATCCAAATCTTTGATTCCAATGATATCCTTATCATTTTCTATTTCCATTTTAAAGGTGTCTACATATTTACCATTTTTCGTTTCAATTTCCTGATCCCTTTTATCAATCAAACGTATATTCTCTTCCAAATTACCATCATTGAATAATGAAATATGTTTGACGGCCTTGCCGGTTTGTTTGAAGACTACTTTATTGACTTTAACCTTCATGGGAAACTCTATTTGAATCAGACAATTACCTCGAAAAGTAAACGCTTGCGTTTCGCCTATATCGAATACGTTTTTAGGTTCTCCGTATGCGAGAGAACCCACTTTTATTTCTGCTTTGAATCCGTATTTGTTTGATTTATAAATTTGGTCTTTTTCATCGAAGACAGTGTCACTTTCGAATGGAAGATTGAAATAATACGAATTGTCCGTGACAATAGCTTCTAATTTGCTCAACTTTCTCTCTTGTCTCAAAATATCGTCATGAATTCTAGATACCAAAAGATTGACCTGTTCTTTAATATAATTTTTCATATCAACTCGAAATTTATTTTGAAGAAAGTTTTTAATCACACCCACTTCTTTTTCTAATTCGTCCGTGATTTTAGTATCCAAAGCAGACAATTGTCGTTTCAACGTATCTTTGTCAATGGGAAGTGTGTTAATTATATCTTGAACATCTGATTTTTGCTTCGCGATCTTTTCGTTCAAATTGGATATCGAATTTTGTAACTCGGTTTTGTCCGCGGTCTTGTCTAGTTCTGCTAGCAATTCGCCAAGTTTTCTTTCCAAAGCGGTTAGTTTTCGTTTCAATCTATCCTCGTTTACATTTGGGTTGTCTATTAAACGTTGGACGTCTATTTTTACCTTCGTAATCTTATCGTCTAATTTGGATATTAAATTTTGCAACTGACTTGTTTTATCCACTTGAATAAGACGTTTCAAACTCGTTAACTTTTGTTGTAGTTTGGGTTCGTCCACAAGATTTTTAATATTTCGTCTGATGAATCTTTTCACGTCATTTATTCTATTTTCAACATGGTCCTTATCTATTTGAATTGCGTTTATTTGATCCAGTAAATATTTCTTGTTCACGGCATCGTTATCGTTTCCTGGAAACTTTAAATTAGTTATTTTGAAATTGTTCATATCGATATCCCCTTGTAAGGTGTCTCCGATTTGATCCACGAAAAAAGGTTTCGCTTTGTTTATAAACGCCGTAGAACTCATGGGATTTTTAGATTCTAGAGGTAAAGACCCTAATCCAAACTTGTTTGCCATTTTTATTGAGTTAAATTTATTATAATTTCTTCCAACTTTTCTCCCAAACTCAACCGATATAAAACCCAAAGCGACAGTTGTCCACACAGCTTTTGTCCTGGCATGTGAATTTGAAACGTAGAACATTTGATTGGTTTTCTAGTCAATTTCGTTATCTCTTCTGTCGGTTCTAGACCGAAAGAATCAAAGAAATAAAAGTTATTCGAAGAATCTTTGTGTAAAGCAGAGTGATGAACTCCTTTTTGATCCGAAGTATGAATGTTTGTGATGGCGTAAAATTTACCTTTTTTGTATTTCAGTTCATCAATTTCATCTCGCATGCAATAATAAAACGGCGAGACGTTCAATTCCTTGGCCCATTTCACAAGTTGAAAATTTGTGGTCGTGTCTTTTCCGTATTTATCGAGAAATGCATTCATTTTTTAAGTCGATTTTTTTAGGTGTTTTTCGAAGTAGGCGGAAAGTATTGCTGAAGACCCAATTGACGAAATATATACGTAGTTTGTGTTTGAAAAAACTTGTATAACATTCTGATAAAACACATTCAGTAATATTTTGAAGATAAATTTACATTTAAATTTAAAAAATCTTATAAGAGAGCGTAAATGCTTGTCGACATCTAGATTTCTTAACCTTTCATCTAAATCTTCATTTTCGAGATTCATTTTTAAAAGTCAGTTTTTTGAAGTTCATTTTGATAAAACCTTCCTATGATTTGTTCTTTGTCTTGATCGATCAATTCATACGTGGGAGGTGATGTGTTGTTTACTTTATCAACGATGAATATCTCGTTAGTCCAATAGCCGACGTAACCTTTCTGAAACAATGATTTATATTTAAAAATACGAACTCGATCTCCAACTTTGAATTTGGATTTAATATTCAAATTGCTAATCTCGTTTTCAAAGTTGTTTCGAGTGTTGACGGACTTTATGATATTCGGGTTATTAGAGGATTGGGATGGCGTCACACCTATAGACGAATGTATTTTGTTATTGTATTCGTCGACAACAACTGGTAATATTTTAAGCCATTTTTGAGATTTCAATTCCGTGAATTTCTTGAATAATTTGCTTTTAAGAGTCCTGTTGAATCTTTCTAGCACTACGGCTTTACCTTCGTTATGCGTGCTGTAAATTTCAAACCCCAGAGATTTCACATTCCTTGGTTTCACATGGGCTTCCTTTATCAACCCACAACTTTAGGGGTCGTCTGTCGGATTGTTTCATTATGGTTTCGAATGCTTGTTTGACAGTCAGACCCGATTTGTTTTTCAAGGGAAAGACCCAAGCGTATCTCGTGTATATGTCGATCACCGTCAAACAATACTTGTACCCTCTCTCGACTGGCATGTTGATTAAATCGGCTGACCAAATTTCATCTTTATCAAAAACTTTGACTTTGAGGTAATGTTTGTTTTTTCGAAATTCTTTGTGAATCAGTAGTTCCTTGTAACTAAAAAAATGTATTTTTTTCTCTAATTGTTTTTAATTGGGTTTTCAGTGGTTTTCCTTGGGGTGCAAACAGTAGGAAAAGTCCAAAACATGGGCCAAATCGGTTTATTTGTCAAAGTAAGGTATAGGGCGTTTTCAGTCTATATGGCCTAAAAGAGCAGAATATCGGCAACTTTTCCTGAGCTAACTTTTTCCCTATGGGAGATTTTCCAGTTCTGTCTTTTTGCAGATGTCTAGGTGGCCCACGTGCACATGTGTGCAAAATTTCAGCTTTGTAGCTTTGTAACTTTGCAAGATAAAAATTTATTTGTGTATAAGCACATTTGGTACAGTAGTTCCTTGTAACTAAAAAAAATGTATTTTTTTCTCTAATTGTTTTTAATTGGGTTTTAAGTGTTTTTCCGGGCCCCTGGGGTGCAAACAGTAGGAAAAGTCTAAAACATGGGCCAAATCGGTATATTTGGCAAAGTTAGGTATTGGACGTTTTCAGTCTATATGGCCTAAAAGAGCAGAATATCGGCAACTTTTCCTGAGCTAACTTTTTCCCTATGGGAGATTTTTCAGTTCTGTTTTTTGCAAATGTCTAGGTGGCTCACGTGCACATGTGTGTTAAAATTTTAGCTTTGTAGCTTTGTAACTTTGCAAGATAAAAATTTATTTGTGTATAAGCACATTCCGTGCAGTAGTTCCTTGTAACTAAAAAAATGTAATTTTTTCTTTAATTGTTTTTAATTGGGTTTTAAGTGTTTTTCCGGGCCCTTGGGGTGCAAACAGTTGGAAAAGTCCAAAACATGGGCCAAATCGGTTTATTTGGCAAAGTTAGGTATTGGACGTTTTCAGTCTATATGGCCTAAAAGAGCAGAATATTGGCAACTTTTACTGAGCTAACTTTTTCCCTATGGGAGATTTTTCAGTTCTATTTTTTTTTGTAAATGTCTAGGTGGCCCACGTGCACATGTGTGCAAAATTTCAGCTTTGTAGCTTTGTAACTTTGTAAGATAAAAATTTATTTGTGTATAAGCACATTTCGTGCAGTAGTTCCTTGTAACTAAAAAAATGTATTTTTTTCTCTAATTGTTTTTTATTGGGTTTTAAGTGTTTTTCCGGGCCCTTGGGGTGCAAACTGTAGTAAAAGTCCAAAACATGGGCCAAATCGGTTTATTTGGCAACGTAAGGTATTGGACGTTTTCAGTCAATATGGACTAAAAGAGTAGTACTAGAGCTTTCAATTAGGTCGCATAAAAAGGGATTTCCCCATTCCATTTCATTTCATGGGGAAAATGCGACCTAAATTGAAAGCTCCCATAACATAAAGACCTAAATTCCCTACATTTCATAAATTCTTACACCTAAATTCCCTATATTTCATAAATTCTTACAGCCCTACATTTCATACACTAAAAACACCTTCAATCAATTTCCTACATTCCATCAAAAAAAGCAAATTAAAAATAACCTTATATAAAATAACATCTGGTTTTAAAATAATGTAGATGGGAGATAACTCTTTTTGGATAAAAAAAACAGACTAAATTAACTCATTTAAAAATAGGATGAGTTTAATTCTAAAACACAACAACACAGATTCGAAGATTATTCGGGCGACGGTATCTTTTCTTCATTATTTTCTCTAGGTAAAACAATAATTCCAAAAGTAGCTAGCTTTGTTTCAAAAAATAAATCACTCATTTCAAGCGGAGCGAAAGCCATCGGCTCAATCGCTGAAGCTGGAAAGAGTATGCGATACAGTGAAACAATCTAACGAGTTGAAAGAATTAGAACTAATAAGAGAACTTCGAAACAGGAGATTAGAAGAAAGGAAAGGAAAAGGTTTTAAAGTTATAGGATAAAAATGATAGTCGCTCACGCTCCAAAAACTTATTTCGGTTCAGGAGATATACAAAAATCATTGGGTTCTCTTCCTGGATTTCCATGGGCGAAATATCCCGGAGAAAAACATCTCCCAGGGCACAATTATACAGGTCCAGGTACAAGGTTAGATCTGCGATTAGACGAAAACAATAAACCCAAACCAGGCGAAGAACCAGTCAATAGAGTTGACGCCGCTGCGCTTAAACATGATATTTTATACAGAAACAAAGACATAACATCCAGACACGAAGCAGACAAACAAATGATTATTGAACTCGAAAATATTCCAAATCCAACTTTCAAAGAGAGAATGGAAAGAGCATTAATCATTAAACTGTTAAAAACAAAGATGAAATTAGGTATGGGATTGGCGGATGAAATTCATAAAGAATTTAGAAAAACTAAAAACTTTTTAAAAGTTAAAGTGTTTGAAAAAGATGAAATATGGTCAGCCGATTTAATTCATATGCCAGTCGAAAGAGGATTTAAATATTGCTTAACAGTTATAGATTTGTATACGAAATATACTTGGGTTATTCCTCTCAAAAACAAAACGGGATTATCAGTCAAACACTCATTTGAAACGATTATGAAACAATCTAACCGTCATCCAGAAAAACTGTGGGTAGATAAAGGAAGTGAATTTTATAACAAAAATATGAAATCTCTGGGATTTGAAATTTACAGTACGCATAACGAAGGTAAAGATGTAGTTATTGAAAGATTTAACAGGACTCTAAAAAATAAATTATTCAAAAAGTTCACGGAATTGAAATCCCAAAAATGGCTTAAAATATTACAAGTTGTTGTCGACGAATACAATAACAAAATTCATTCATCTATAGGTGTCACACCAACACAAGCCTCAACTAATCCAAATATTATAAAGTCAATTAACGCGCAACATAACTACGAAAATGAAATAAAGAATTTAAATATCAAACCCAAATTTAAAGTCGGAGATCGAGTTCGTATTTTCAAATATAAAAGTAAATTCGAAAAAGGTTACTTTGGATACTGGACGAACGAAATATTCATCGTTGATAAAGTAAACACCACATCACCTCCGACATATGAATTAATCGATCAAGACAAAGAACAAATCATAGGTAGGTTTTATCAAAATGAACTTCAAAAAACCGACTTATACTGATAGAGGATTAAGAGATGTAGACAAGCATTTACGCTTTAAATTTTTTAAATTTAAATGCAAATTTATGTTCAAAATATTATTGAATGTGTTTTATCAGAATGTAATACAATTTTTTTTCAAACACAAACTACGTATATATTTAAAAAAACCCGACTTTTAAAAATGAATGAATTTCTCGATAAATATGGAACCGATACAACCACAAACTATAATAAATAAAGCGAAACCTTACTTCCTGGATCAAATCGGTGACACTCTTCAAGGTGATTTAGATATGAACAATTTTAGCATAACTAATTTAAAGTCTCCGGACAACGGTAATGATGCCATTCACAAGAAATATTTAATGGAACAATTAAATTTAATTGAAGTAAATAAAGAACATTTAAAAGAAAGAATAAGCGATGTGAAAAGATTCTTCAAACGTCAACTAAATAATAAAGATTTTATTGATGATACTAAATTACAACAAGTAACAAGTTTAAAAAATTTTATTCAACAACAATTAGTCAATGTAGTAGATAAAACTCAATTACAAAATTTAAGTTCATTAATATCTAATTTAGATGATAAGATTACAAAGCAAAAAATAGATCTTAAACAACTAATAGATAATATTAATCCAGGTATAAATGAAGATAAATTGCAACGGGAATTAACTAAATTTAAAACTGAATTACAAAAAGAACTAACAAATATTCAACAACAAATACAAAACATAGACGAAATCAAAACCTATATTCAACAACAAATACAGAACATTGATGATAGTGTTATTCAACAACAGATAACCACTATCAATAACCTAGTTTTAAAACAGGATAAAAATATACTCGCATTAGAAAAAAAGTTTCTCAAGAAAGAATCATATTATTTCAAACTTCCATTTGGAAGTTTGAGAGATTTCGATGCTTCTATAACTGATAATATTGATAAATCAAAAGACTATGAATATAAAAAATTTGGATTTACAGCAAATATAAGAGTATATTCTCTTTCAGGTGCTATTAAATACCCCCAAAAAATTTTTGATTTAAATTATTTTAATATGGATACTTATACTTTTAAAGGAAAACTTATAATTGAAATTAATTTTCCCATCCAGGTAAAAGTTAATACATTAATCTTCACACAAAACGCATATTTTTTTAATAAAAAATTTAACGCTCTTAAAGTTCTTCAGTTTATCAATGGTACAAAAAATGTAGAAACTAAAGAATTAGAAATTAAGGATGAAAACAGCAAGAGTGAACGCTTATATGAAATTAAAACGAGTGGAAAATATATAGATAGGTTTAGAATGTTAATCATACCAGATAAAGAAAATAAAAGTGTTCTTGGTTTGAGTGATTTTGATATGATATTGGAAACGGAAAATCCACCATCAATGAATATTATTAGAAATCCAGAACCAGAAAAAAAAGATGTAATCGGTTATGAGTTTTTACGAGCAACAGACTTTGAATACGTAAAACTATATTTTGTTGATGATAATGGTAAATTTAGCTCAATTGATATTCATAAAAGTCAAGATAATATAGTTTTTATAATACCAACAATAAGAGATGTTGTATATGTTTATATAATAATCTTTATTGAAAAACCAAAATTTTCAGTTCATCTGAATAAGATTAATGATTCGAAAGAACAAATATCGTTAGTAACTGTAAAAGTTTTTATTGAAGATAGTAAATACAAAGTATTTTTATCAGAAATTCACTTAATTTAATTACCTAAAAATGGAACTCGAAAGTAGACAAAACTATATGATAGAAAAACAAAATGAACTAAAAGAAAAACTAAAACAATTCAACAAATGTAGAAAAACATGGAGTAAAATCGATTCTGTTTTCAAAACATTAAGTACAGTTTTAACAATAGGGATAACGGTGGCAACAGCCGTAACCGGTGGATTAATGCTTCCAATCATCGTCCCAACAGTATTAGCCGCGTTCACTGCCGTTCAAACTTCATCTTGTGGTTTGATTACTTTAGGTTTTACATCAAAACAGAAAGCTTATTATAAAAGGAAAACAAACATTTTAAATACATATCTTAATAAATTATTCATTTTTTTCGAAAGATCGAGAGAGGATAAGAACATAACCATTGAAGAATTAGAAGAATTCAATGAAATTTTAGATAAATTTGATGTAGAAATATCAATAAAAGTTAAAATTACTAGTTAAAAATAAACTAGTGTCCAAAAGAAACGATACCACCTGTTTGCAACGACATAAAAGAAAAACTAAACAATGCAGAAGTTTAGGATTGGTGTTATGCTTTTGAGAAATCCTTTCACAACATCTGTACAAAAATTTCATTTCAATAAAATCTGTACAACCAATATGACAAGTCTTTAAAGATGGGTGGGGACGAAAAAAGAACATTTCGTTAGAGAACTGATCACAGAAACAACGGGAAATGTCACACCACACGTCACAAAGTCAAGTCAGTAGTGGGTATGTCCACCGTGAGCATCATTACATGCCAGAACACGCCTACGGACTGATGCCGTCAAACGTCTGATGACGTTGGGAGTGATGCGTTGCCATTCCTCGAGGGGACATCGTTCCAAGTCCTGGACGTTGACTGGAGGCACACGGCGACGTCGGATTTGCCGATCGAGGTGGCCCCATAAGTGCTCGATGGGATTCATGTCCGGTGAACATGCGGGCCATGGCAAAACCTGTACGTTGGCGTTGGCAAGGAAGTTCTGTGTCAATCTTGCTGTGTGTGGACTTGCATTGTCATGTTGGAAAAAGAGTCCACGAGGCTGTTGCTGAATAAAGGGCACCACAACAGGCCGTAGAATGTCATCAATATAACGCTGTGCATTCAGGTTTCCACGAATTACGACAAGCCTCGTTTTGACGTCACCACATATGCCACCCCAAACCATTAACCCTCCACCTCCAAACGGCCGGACCTGTTGGATACAGTTAGGCGCCAAACGTTCACCAAATCGTCGGTATACAAGCTGCCGTCCATCGTTTTTGAAGATGAGGAATCTGCTCTCATCAGAGAACATAACATGTGCCCAGTCCCGCCGTTGCCAACGTCGAACTCGCCTGGCCCAGATCAGTCTGTTGTTCCGGTGTCGAGGCGTCAGGAGCGGTCCGCGGTAGGGATGACGTGGCCGGATACCATACTGCCGTAGTCTCCTGTAGACGGTCTGTCGACTGATCCTGTTTCCCAGTGCTGTAGCCGCCGTGGACGTCGCTGTTACGGTGCGGTTCCTCAGGTGTAATACCCGGATGTAACGATCTTCACGGGGCGTGGTTACTCGTGGTCTTCCACTCCTGGGCCTGTCTGACGTCTGACCTGTCTGACGTAACCGCTGCATCAACCTGGTGATAGTGATGCGTGCGCAGCCCAATCTTCTGGCAAACGTCGACGTGTGTCGGTCCTTGTTGGACCATTCCAACGGCTCTCTCTCTCTCGATGGCTGTCAAACAGGGCATATCTTGTGTTTTTTTTGTTGCTGTGATATCAACGTGTCTGATCAGCCGTTTTATACAGTTTTTATGCACGTGCAGAACATGCTAGATAGGGAAATGTCACTTTCACGAAATTTACGTTTTTTCCCGGAAGTGATCACGTGTTCCCGGTATTTTTATCGACTATGCTGTGTTTGGGATGTGCAATACGAATTGGCATGTTTTCATATTAGACAATTCACTTAGTAAAAAACAATTTTGAAAATAAGTTGGTATCGTTTCTTTTGGACACTAGTTTAGTTGCTTTAAAAATAGTTGCTTTAAAAATAGTTGCTTTAAAAATATGAATAAATTTATATCACATGATCTTTTTTCCAATGTTATTGAGCATATCTCTGACGAATTTTTATCATTTAACGGACAAATTGAATTAGATGGAAAGATAACTCAAGATAGAAAATACATACAAGACATAAAATTTGTAGGTTTTGATACCATGACTTTTGTCGATTTCTTCCTTGCGCTGGATAAAAAATCGAATTCCTCCGATGCGTATTTCACAGGAAAAATGATTTTCCATAAAAAGCCTTGTGGTGATCAAAGCTCATTATAATTTTTTTTTTTTCGAAAAATTCCTAGTTAAAAATAGTTGCTTTAAAAATATGAATAAAATTGAAATTGTAGACGATAAAAAATTCATACCAGTGAAAATTTTAGACGACAAGATTATCTCTGATGAATTAAAAAATATGGATGAATTCATATCAAATAAACTTTTTTCCGATGTTATTCACCTTATCTCTAATGAATTTGTAACATTTAAAGGACAAATTGAAATAGTTGGAGAGATAACTCAAAATGGAAAATACAAACAAGACATGAAATTTGTAGGTTTTAATACCAAAATTTTGTCAATTTCTTCGCTACAGTGGATGAAAAATCAGATGCCACCGATTGGTATTTCACAGGAAAAATCATTTTCCGTAAAAACAATTTCAAAGAAATAAAAAGATCAAAAAATGGTAGTGGTGTTAGCCTACTCAAAAAGATAAAAGAATATATCGGTATAAATTGTTATATACCGAGTGATGGATGCTGCTTTGTAAAATGCGTAAATTATGTTTTGAACAAAGACTACACGAGAGAATTTCAAGATTTCATCAACAGTTTTCAAAAATCAAATAGAAAAGGAGTTATGACATCTGCTAGAATCTGCGAATTCAATAAGAAATTTAATACTAATTTTCAAATATATATGCCCGAACATAGACATTTTCAACCAAAGAAAGTATTAGAGGAATTTGATTGGGTATTTTATTTACACAAAGAACATTTCTGTTTGATAAGAAGAAATAACAAAGCTTTGGGCATTAAAGAAATAGAAGATAATTACGATGAAAACGTATGGAGAACTTGTGGAGATGATAGTGCGGTAACGTAAGTTTCACTTCTAAAACTAAACGTTTTTCCAACCATTCCCGATCATTGTTTATACGCATGGGATTGCGAAACCTATTGCGAAAAAGAAACGAATAAAGCCATTCCTTATTGTTGTACTTTAGTCAATTTGGAAAAACTGAGGAAAAGATTAGATGATTATAGTAAGAACTTACGTGAGACTCTAGATTTTAAGCCATTTCAGAAGAATATTACAACAACCTCATGACTAATATAGTAGAAATATTTGTAGGTACAGATTGTATAGATCAAATGTTACAACGTTTAGGAAAAGTAGATGAGAAAAGACTAACCTTAATTTCCCATAACGGCAGTGGTTTTGATAACTGGATCATGATCAAAAACGTAAAAAAACTAACACAATGCCCTTTAAAAACAGCTAGAGGAATTCTGTCTCTACCTTTAACTAATTCATTCACTGATGAATATTTACAGAAAAAATGGAAAAGACAGAAAGAAATAAAGGGTAACTCTAAATATATATATTAATTTCACATGTTCCTATCAACACGAATCATCTAGTTCGGCAGCATGGGGAAAATCATCTAATCTACCAATGAATTTGAGAAAGATCGAGGATGTTAATATTGCAAAATACACTAAAGATAATTGGGAATCTTTAGGACCCGAATGGGAACCTTACGCTAAAAGAGATACGTTATGTCTCGGAGCTTGTTTGATAAAATACAATCAAGCCATGAAAAAAACTGTCTTCCAAAACGTTTCCAATAATCTAACGGCTCCTTCTTTATCTTTAAAGGGTTGGTATTATTTATATCATTACGATAAAGAAATGGTTGAAGAAGAATGGTATGAAAGTACTAGAATGGTTCCGAAACATACGGAAAAACAAAACGTAGAAAAAGTTTACTCGCATACTCACCCTTTTATAAGATATTCTATCAGACAAAGTATTAAAGGAGGAAGAGTTTCGGCAAATCGAAAATCATTTGAAACGAATAAAATTGATGAGATCTGCGCCATATTAAAAGAATACAATGAAAGTAACACTGAAGGAATAATAGATTTATTCAAAGAATACAGTGTTAACCCAAAAGATAAAACGGAAGTTCACGCTAAACTCAAAGAACTGAACTATTCTAAACTAATGACATTTGACGCTAATGGGTTGTACGCTTCAGCCATGACAGAAGGTGAATATCCTAAAGCGGAAAGTGCAAGAGCGTTTCTACCAGAAGAAGAAAAAGAATTTGTAAAACTCTTCAATAAACAAAAATTCAGACCTAGAACTGCTATTTTAAAAGTTTGGTTTGAATATCCCAAAAAAATGTTCTTTCAACCCATACCAGCTAAAGATAAAATAACTTTTACGAATAGAGTAGGTCAGAAGGAAACTGGCACTAAAATCAGGTTCAGAAATGGTTTCTGTCACGACGTTTTAACATCAATTGATATTCAAGAAATAGTGAAATCCGGTGGTAAAATTATTAAAATATTAGATGGTATAGTTTACGAAGAAAATTTTAAAACTCCACCATACAGAGATTATATTTTAATTTTGAAGGAATTAAGGAATAAATACAAAAAAGAAGGAGATATGGTTGCTAGTAATTGCATGAAATTATTAGGTAATTCCTTATACGGTAAATCTATTCAAAAGGATATAAATACATCGAGACATCTAAAGCCAACTTCGATTCACACGTCAAAAGCTATGAAAAAGTAAATGATAGTCAATATATAGTTGAGATGAATGAAGAAGAAAAAGAGTTTGTTCCTCCAAAGGATTTTACTAGATTAACACCCACTCATTTAGGTGCATGTATATTATCTCACAGTAAAAAAAACTAATGAACAATTTCATTCACGTCATAGATGGATTTTATAAGCCTGAAATATACTATACAGACACCGATAGTTTACACATTTCGTCTAGTAATTGGGATAAATTAAATGAAGCTGGGTTGGTGTCTGAAAACGAATATAGCAAAGGGAAGAATGATTACGGTGATGGTGGAATCATATTTGGTTTTATATTTAGCGCGAAAAGTAAAATACAATATCATTCTAACTTCCGATGGTGTTTTAAAAGAAAAGAAAACGTTTAAGGGTTACTCTAACTATAAGATTAAGGTAGAAGACTACATTCAATTAGCTAGTGGACATGACGTAACGAATGAATTTAAGAAACCTTGGGTAAAAAGTTTCACCAATGGAGTAGTTATTCCTAATGAAAAACAAAAGAAAGTTTTTAGAAGTTATCTAAATCTCGTTAAGAGAAAAGCACCAAACAGTGAAGGAATCATGTATCCTTACAACAATAAAGATGAGATGTGTTTGGATGAAAACTATGAATTTGATGATTTCGATTATCTAACTATTCAAGAAGAGAATGAAGAGTGTTCATTTTTTTTGTTTTAAATGAAGTTGAATAACAATTTCCTCGTTACCGATCTATAAACTTATTTTTACCATCTTTGATTTATATCTTTAATCATAAAGGAATTAAGTGGTAAATACGTCGTTTGAAATGGTTTCTCTATAATTCTATATCCAATAGGAACAGTGAATGTTGGAAGACTGTAAATAATCTGACGTTTGTATTTATTGAAAAATCCACCGTTTATTAAATTGCAATGTATATTTATCACATCGATATCATTCTCGATATTAGCTTTGTGTGGTGCTAAAGTGGATTGGGTGTATATTTTTTTATCAAATCCTAGTAACGTATTCAATGAATTTTCTACGTTGAAATCAACTTGACTATTATTTCTTAATATCAATTTTATTTTGTTTAGATTCAAATTACCTTCGAATTCGATATTGTTTCTACCATTGATGCTTCCTGCGTATTCAGATAAGTATTCGTTAATGGCTATGTATTCGTAGCTTCCTGGTAGTAAACGTATGGTTTTGAATGTAACTCCATTATCTGTCGATATTTTTATTTGATTATTTTTTTCGTTGATATTTCTAATGGAATTGTAAACAGAGAAATACTTTAATCCCAATTCATATTCTTGATTGCGATCGAGTTCGTACTCATAATCTAGAGACAATTTAATGTCTGATTTATTCGAGGTGATGACGAATAGTTGTTCTTTATTTGACATTTTTTAATGACTATTTTCAATCACGCTTTTATAATCATTTTCATCTATGATACCTTTCTCTAGGAGTCTTTTTAATATACAATTCACTTCATTAAATTGTCTGTTTGATCGATGTCCTTCTTTAATTGCCGCTAATATTACTCGTAATCTATTAAGCAATTCTTCGTTGTTGTCGGATAAAAACGTTATACCTTGTCCACTTTTTTCTCTAGCTATTAGGTCTTTGAATTCGTCTATTTCTTGTATGATTGGTGGTTAATCTTCTGCATAATCATCTGATTCCTCATCATCACGTTCAATTACTCTTTTATATAGTTTAACTTCTTTTGATCTTCTTGTTTCGGGTCCTGATTTTCTTATTGCATCTAAAAATTTGGAGTATGCTACTAAATCCTTATAATCGGCAATACCAACATCCTCGCCATTCATTAAATCTATTAATCCTTTCGTTAATGTGTATATATAATCTTTTGTGTCGATTTTGAATTGTGGTGAATTTCCACTAAATATAATTCTAAATCCATTAAACAATAAACCTTGATTATCAATGATTGGTGAAATGCTCTTGGGTAAATCTGGGTCAGGGTTTGAAAAAAGACGATTTATATCATCTAATGTCCTAATTATAACACCACTATATTCAATCGCTTTGGGAGGTGTAGGTTCTATAGGAGGTTTATATTCTAATTTCCTTTTAATATCCCCTTGAGATTTTAATATGGGTTGAAATAGAGTTTGTAGATTTTCCGTTAATCCGAGTTGTTGTAATCTGTTATTTTCAACTTGGGTCTTTATTTTATTCTTAGCTTTGATATATTCTCTATTTCTTTTCAAAATATTATTCCAATCCATTTTTTAAAAAAATAAAATTAACATATATCGTTCATAACTCTTTCACCCGCAGGTTTTCTAGTATTTACAAATACATATCCATGATCATTTGGATATCTCCATTGAGCTTTACAAACCTTTTTAAATGCATCTGTGTCCATTCCGTGATTTATCGATTGAACGATTTGAGATAAATCTTTGTCGTTTAATTCAAATAATAAAAAACAATTTGCATTTTTTCTTATGAACATAGAATCCATCCCGTAAAAAGATTGGGATTGGTATATGCAGTGACAGTTGTGATGTCTTCCTTTCGTGAAGAATTCTTGTTGAACGGCTTGATTTCTTTGTGCTACACAGTCGTCAAACAATATTAAGTTCTTTCGCTCGCTATCAATTTGAGACAAATCTAGATCATTAACATTTTTCGTAAGAAAAACTTTTATATCCGTTGGTTTCTTTCCTTCGATGTAGTTATCTATGAAATCTTTTAATTCCACTTTTTCTTCGTTTTCTTTGTAATCTCTCTTTGGTAGATATTCTAAAGTTTTGAGAAATTGATAATACGATTGCTCTGGTGTTGTTGTGTAGATATACAAAGAATCGAAATCTAAAAGGTTTGGTGTTGTCAACATATTAAAAGTGAGATGAGTTTTCCCAGAACCGGAACTACCGCATATACACATGAGCATTGGGTTATTAGGAAATATTTCTGAATGATTAAATTTTTTACCCATTTTTTATTATTTTAATTTGTTCCAAAAATAACTCCTTCTCCGTTATACTTCGAAAGATATATTCCTTCTCCAGTGCGTATATTTTTTAAAAATATTCCATTACCCTTATGTTTGACTTTGATTTCTCCTGTGTCAATACTATCTACTAATTTATTTAATCCTTGTTTGACAGTTTTCTCGGTTTCTTCACTAAATCTTTTTCCAAATTCTTTCATTGTGCCTATCATTTCTCCCACTCCTGAACCTTCGGCCAACTTTTCCATTTTTAAATTATGTCTATGTTCTTCGATTGCTTTCTTTTCATCGGCAGCAGCTTTTGCAATAGCAGCTTTCTTATCGTTGGCAGCTTTTACTCGACCAGCTGCAGCACCAGCTATTGTACCGGCTGCAATAAGTCCACTAAATATTAAAGGTAGGGAAAATATAAATCCACCTTCTTTTGCGTTCGCGTCAATTCTTTCTAAATCTATATCGTCTCTGACTTTACAGTATTTGTATTTATCAATAAGTTTTTTAGTTATGCTGATTTTTTTACCATTATAAGTTATTGTAGTTGGTGAAGCTGTTTCAATAGCTTCTATTATTTTCTTGACTAAAGTTTCTGGTTTCATTTTTAAGGGTATATTTTTACTCAATTCTTATCATTCTTCTATCTGCTATTTTAATTAAATGTTTTGCTTCTTCCAATAATAAACAATAACCTGTTACATCTCCTTGTGTTTTTTCAATATGAATACTTATGTTCACTCCTGTTTTGAAAAGATTTTCTTGGTGAGCTGAAAGATCAAAACAGAAGATTGGATGATTAAGTGCAAAATCTACATATTCAAACTGAGGTAGATTTCCGAATAATTCACACATATTTTTATAGTTTCTATACAATTCATTATAATCCTTTGTGGTTGGATTAATTGTTAAAGGTTGGTTAGGATAATTATCGTTGTTCAATCTTACTTGAACTTTATGGATTAAAGGATCTTGAGTTTGGTTCATTGCCACTCTAAAGACATTATTGTTATTCGTTTGAGAATCTGGTAAGTTCTTGAAACCAACTATTAAATATCTTGCTGGTTTAATAGTGTTAGTGATTGGCCATGTGGTGGATTCTCCAGTTAAAGTCATGCTACCTACAGTGTTACGATGAAGAAAAGCTATTTCAATATCTTTAGTTAACGAGTTGAATATATTGCGTTTCTACTTCAATTGATGGTGTTATTACGGGTATTAAAAGTTGGAGATTCGTTATTTCTAATTTTGCATCTGAACCATTCTCTCCAAAGAATATCTTATCGTCGTTGATTTCTCTTTGTAGATGACTTTTATATGGTAAGCCTATGGAAACTTTTCTATGTTCCAACAGACCGTATTAAAGGATATAATTTCCAATTTACGTAATTACCCCACCTATTATTCTCAACAACATTATTATACTGAAGTACTCGTTTTTCGAATCCATGATTAACTGCTCGTCCTACTCTTTCTATCGTGTTTCGAGCAACAACTCTCACTCTAGCTAAATCGGCATCATTTGCAAGATTTCTTACCGGTTCTTTTAAAATACTTCCATCACCAACATCGGGTATCCAGCCTGAAACTGAATCGAAATCTTTAGGATATAAAACTGTTTTCAACATTGTGTCGAATTCCCCAGGATGTTTGATTGTTTCTATCGGATTTGAACCAGCTTCCAAAACCATCTCGCTAAATAAAGATGGAAAGAAATTGTTTTCTAACGTTGTATTTGTTTGTGGAACTTGATTCTGAGTGGCTTCTTTGATTTTGAAATCACATCTGAAATAAGCATCGGAAAGAAGCAACCAATTCGATAATGAATTTATTTCGAACGTAATTCTACCACCATCATTCAATTGAGATTTAGAACCAACAGTGGGTGAGATGATAATATAATCCTCTTTTTTCTTGTTAAATGAATAACGAATTGGATCGTATAATCTAAAGATTGGATCTAGTCTTTTATTTGACATTTTTAAGGTTTAAAATTTGCTTTTTTTGATGGAATGTAGGAAATTGATTGAAGGTGTTTTTGGTGTATGAAATGTAGGGCTGTAAGAATTTATGAAATATAGGGAATTTAGGTGTAAGAATTTATAAAATGTAGGGAATTTAGGTCTTTTATGTTATGGGAGCTTTCAATTTAGGTCGCATTTTCCCCATG
>NW_008708171.1:78203-85170 GCF_000327385.1 Lottia gigantea | reverse complement strand
CCATTAGGAATAGATCAGCTGAATGTCTTTGAGTAATCACCACCTTTGTCAAAGCTGATGATTATTATCTGTATAAAAATAAATGTTATCTGTGTTGACTCGCTTGAAAACAATTTACCAGCTGCTGAGCGGCATAAGTTGTATTGAAAAGACTCCTGTCACAGTATTATTTATCATTTGCCTTAACAAGTCATACATTACCTGGTGCAGTATTATATTTAATCTCTTTAAGGGACCATAAGAAGACTTCCAGTATATAACTAGAATATTATATAAAGCTGACAATGATCTTTGAATTTTTTTGAATGCATTTGATTAAATTATAGAAAAGAGTGAATAGAATATTATGTTGATTACACCATTGTTTAAACTAATAGTTGAAACATTCTTTTATAAATGGTGGAATAATCTACAATCTCCGAAAGACATAGATACAATCCATAGAATGGTTTAAATAGTTATATGTGTGTAATACCAAGCTTAATTTTAATGCTATAATTGAAATGGACATGGCATGTAAATATGAATGACAATGTAGAGATTAGGTTTCTTTCAATTAATTATGGGTTTGCAAACCACAAATTCAAACAAAATAAGTACCTGTAACAATATTGTGGTGGTGAGAACACGTCATACTTTAAATGAAACATTAAATTTCGGGGAAGGGAGGGTTTGATTCTCTCAAATGTACAGGTCTATGGTGGAAAAGACAATTTATTGAGAAATTAGGATTAAGGGTCTTGATATTGGGTTTTCTTCTGTTCTGATTCTGATCTGAAATTAGAAAACATAACTCGCCCAATGGGCGAGGAGTATAGTATCTGTTACGTAGTGATTGTTTTTGGTTTACTATGAACAATATTATCATTAAAGTTCTTATTATTTGAATATGCAATTTTCTGCTTATAGACATGGGGGAATTTCTATTGAAGGCTCTTATAGTGGGCATGAACTATCTTGCTTGCTCGGCTGGTTGAATTGAACGGGACAATATTTAGGTCTTGCTGTATTCAATGTCTCAATCCAATGGGACTTCCCTAGATTGACGGAATTTGATAGTTTCATCGGGCAAGTCAATTTCTATGGGAACTTGGGATTAGGGTGAGATCGTCTATTGAATGGTCGTCGAGGTTGAAATGATTGGAAACAGGTTTGTCTTTCTTTAATTTGATATCCGACATATGAGCATTAAAACTAGTTCGTAAATTATTCTTAGTTTCTCCTACAAATTGTTTGGGGCATGTCTTGCATGAAATTAAATATATTACATTCGAATGTTCACATGTTAGATGTTCCTGGATCGGGTACCTTTTATTTTTAGAGTTGCTTTCAAAATAATGAGTTTCTGATATAAAGGGACATGTTTTGCATCTACAGGACAAACATGGAGCACTTCTTGAACCTGGAAGTACTTCGGCATAAAGCCTGTCGTTAGCTGCTATCTGTGCTAAGGTGGGATTTTTTATGTTTCGTAAAAATCGTTTAGATTACCCACGCTCTTTTAGTTTTGAGAAAACAATCGTACAGGCTTGGTTGAAATCAGAAGATCTTGTGCAAATTCGATGAAATCGTAAAACTTGTGACTTAATTATTTCAGAAAAGGTATGTTTTGGGTGAAAGGAGCTCTTGTGCAAGAGTTGATGAGTATCAGTTTAACACTTTAATACTCAGTTTATTTGTTTCTGCTATGGAATCTCCCTTAAAGACAGTGGTATCGAGAAAGTCTATGCTTTTGTCACTCACGTTTGCGGTTAGTTTGATAGAAGGGTGGTGGTTGTTGAGAATTTCAAAGAATTCCCAAAATTGTTCGATAGAATGAGTCCAAACCATAAATATGTCATCCAAAAAAACGTCAATAGAAATTAAAATAGCATTAGAGATTTTTTATTTTATTGACAAAATTGGTTTTGTCTTTAAGGTAAGCGCGA
Source organism: Lottia gigantea (assembly GCF_000327385.1). Taxonomy (NCBI): domain Eukaryota; kingdom Metazoa; phylum Mollusca; class Gastropoda; family Lottiidae; genus Lottia; species Lottia gigantea. Next base: position 83,242 of record NW_008708171.1, on the reverse strand, counting down.
TGTTGACATGCTAGAGGTAGTAAAAAATGATCAATGTATTCTGACACTGCATACGACTGACTACCACAGTCAGATATAATCGGGCAGCCTTTAGGGATTTTATTCGAGATAAACCGGCAGGGACTATGGACAGCTCCTCAAACTACTGCACTGAAATATGTAGACCGAAACAACTACATCTATTCTCATGCGTTTAAAAGACATATTTCATTTTGACTAAGAACTATTTGGAGACAATTGATACCATAAGGTGAATTAAAATTTAAAGTGTACAAGCAAGTTGCATGTAGACATTGAAATATATGGAATATAGCTGAAAAAAATTGGCATGCTGAATTGTCTGGTACCTAACCCATGGACACGTATATATTGTATTAAATGTTATAAAACGTTAGATATTGACAGCTTATTTATTTTTACATTAAATGAATTGTATTCAAAAGCTTCAATCAGATAGAAGATTACACATTGAAAATATACAAAGTTATACTTTATACTGAAGCAGTCAATTGCCCTTCCTTCCACCCGCAAACACTGCTCAATCTTAAATAGGACCTTCCTGGTCACGCTGGAGATATTTGAAGCTGTCGTGCAAAGTTTGTTGCTGTCAGTGAGCATTGTTAAGTATATTCAATATATTGAGAATCGTGTCCTTTTCAAGATCTGATCACCCCCTATGACCGGTGGAGGTGTCTTATCGGTTCGGTGCAGCAATATTTGTTCAACAAGAATAGTGACTGCTGGTTGTAAATTACGGATCGCCGAGCGCGTTATTTGATCAATTAGCAAAATAGCTCTAAGATGTAACCAGAAATGGGAGCAAATTAATTTCTTCTACATTCAACGAAATTAGAGATATGGAAATTGAAAAGTATTAGACATATGGCCAATTTATACCTACTAGGCGCTAGAAGATTTCTTTAAAACAAATTTCAGTTGTATCCTAGACAGTTCAAGGCATAGAAGATCGAATCACTATGGAGACTTTCAATTTCCAAACTTTTTGTTCTTGTAAATATTTTATTCACACGAAATTTTAAAGGAATCGGGAAACAATCTTTCGATTATATAACTCCTCTTAATTTTTTTTAAAAGAATAAATGATCAATTCTTGTAATGGACATCTTTAACAGTAAAATCCCAGGAGGAAAAAAGTCGTTAGACACAATCCTATAGCCAGACTGTTTACAACGCTTTTAGATGTCAAGTCTTCTGTAAGGCTTGTCATCTTTTTCCGATGTGAAGCTCTCTCTTCTGAAGAAAGGAGAACAGGTTTAGTGTTTGTTGTACCACACAACCAGTTCACGAGTATCCTCTTACATGACCTTGGTTGTAAAACTTCTGCAATTGAGACGAAACAATTATGAATGCTTGGCAGTTCACATATTTTAAGACATTAATTTATCTGGCAATTCACCAGACAAACAGCGTGCAATCTATAGGTGCGGGGTTTTAAGATCACACAGTTACATGATACTAACAAAACTAAAGTTACGGTGATGTCCAACATTAATTTAGTCATCGTAAAGCTATTTTAATATGTTAGAAAAAGCGGAGGTATGGAAATTCCTGTTAAACTGGACTTATTTTTTCTGACTCTACTCCAGCCTACAACTTTCAAAATATCCATCACAGGCCATTGTTTCGGACTATTGACTGCATACGCCAATTAAATACATTAAATTTACCACAAATTTTGTTTAATCAGTTGAATTTAAGACTCACCGTTGTTTTTGTGCTCGTCGCTTGCTACAACCACATTAACACAAGATCCATTTAACGGTGTTGATATTGATGAACCACCCTTACGATCTGTTGAACTAGTGGTTTGGGATTCATATTTGGACTGAGTATACTCCCTCTCGTCCTGACTATCATCATCTTCGTCTTCCGTGTCCGATATCTCTGGTTCTTGTTCATCATTTCTAGTCCACCAGGTTACTTTTCTTAGCTGAAATAAAATGTCATCCTAGGATATTCGCAATTAAAACACATGCCCAAACCGTCTTGCTAACGTTACCATACTTCTTGTAATTCCAGAATTTAATAGAAAACATAACTTCATTATCGAAAGAGCCCTTCAAGTAAATAGAAGCTAAAGTGTCCCTTATTCAAATACAGAGTCCAATCAGAACTTTCAGAACAGTGCTAATATTAGTTGTGAATGTGAATATGATTCTCTTACCTGCTCTGGTCGTCGTGGTTTCGTCAACAGACTTACAATAGCTATTATAATGGCACACACCACGGAAATTATTATGGCAAAATGAGAAAAATGGACCTTACTGAGTATCAGAGGTCTTAAATCTGGTTCCCCAGTTCCACATAACGGTGCAGGATAGTAAACTTCTAATACAAGTCTCGGTAAACCGACAAGAGAACCACCAATAAGTCCCCAAAAGGCTCCCTGGAACACAAAGTTTGCTTTCCGTTTTATGGGGTTTGCTATATTCGATTTTTTGGTGATAATTAATTGTGGCTTCCATTACATATTGTTTTTATGGCAGTGCTCTAAAAGCGAAGTGTTAAAATTCAGATCAATGGCGGATAGCATTTTCTGATTTCTTCTGATGTGAAAGTATTAAAACCTTATGAATGAAAGAAAATACTGACCTGCTCAGTGGTTCTTTTCCAAAATATTGCCATGAGAAAAACCACAGTCCACGGCGGGGCTATACAAGCAGTTACAGCCTGAAGATAAACCCAGAGTTGTCCCCCTTGAGCGCTCTCTAAAACTGGAAGCCAAATGATACTAAACACTACACAAACGACTACCGCCAGTCGACCAACAACCATCAATTCAGCTTCTGATGCTTTCTTTCGACATCTTCTCCACAGATCCATAGTAAACATACTACTAGCACTGTTGAAAATGGATGTCAGAGAGCTCATCAATGCTGCCAACAACGCTGAAAGCATCAGACCTCGCAGTCCTGAAAGGATATCTTAGAATGACCTTGCGCAAATTAACAGGTATTACTTTGAAATAGTTGTAATGAAGAGTACGAAATAAAGCTGAAATCCGGGATGGTTTAACCAAATGAGTTTTAATAAATAATAAATGAATAATAAAAATAATAAATAAGAATTACAATTTAGTGGAAAAACAAAATATACAAAAACATTAAGAAAGTTTTATTTTTGTTTTTATGAAGCTTTCTGGTTTGCCTTTTCCTTGTTTCAACTTGAAGGCGCTATTCAAATTCACAGGTTCTCCTTTTGTTCTATCTATAGAATGACCCGGTATGTAAAATACTATGTAAGTTACTCACCATTAGGTAAAAGTCGTATAACTAATAACGGATAAGATATATTGCTACAGCCAGCTTTGTTACCACAAATAATTTGACATTTTTCTGGTGATGAGCATGCTACTTCATCTAAAGACAATTACAGAGAAGTCAATTCAGTCACTTTCAGTTGAGTAGTGAAAAATAAACTGCTATGGAAAACCTTCCAGCACCCGATTTCGCAGTCTGAAGCTGTCTCAAATGGATGTTTGTGCACTCATTTTCAGATTGGGCTCTCCACTTACAATTTTTTTACCATTTTACATTGTGAAAGAGTTGGCTAGGCTCCGTCACCTGATATTTGCTAGAAACGCCACTGACAGGACATGTTTGGAACATATAATTCTCAATCTGAACCCACAGGACACTTGCTTCTGAACCTAAATGGCATTTATTTAGAGTATATCTGGTTCCTAACCCACAGATCATTTAATTCTAATGCTTTATGATTAGAATAGGCCACGTACCGGGATAAAGTACTCGGCCAATCATACCAGGTATAATCCACAGGAAAAATGGCGTTATCTTCAAGAATCCGGCGAACAAACTGCCACCTTTAGCATGGCTGTAATTCTTAGCTGATAAACATCTCTGGACCATTAACTGAATTAAACGAAATTTCATTCAACGCGTCAAAAATAATCCTTGTACACACATAATACAATGAAATTCATAAAACGCAAACAATAATACTTAACCCATCTGATTCTTTGTTCTCCTCAAGAGATGTGGATTACGATCTACAATTAACACAACACACCAAACTGTGAGACACAAAAGAAGGCCATGACGGAGACGTACCTTGAAATGAAAGGTAATAACGTGTGCATCTACTATTGTGTGGTGAATTGTGTACGTAACTTAATGACTAGACTTACGTTTACTTTCTTACCTGATCGGAACACCAAACCCATAAAGCAAATATGGTGACACCAAATACAGCACCAGTCCATGGCAAGTCACCAGTTGTAATGCTGCGGAAGATATGAAAAGAATCTTCTCGTGGAAGAGCACATTTGTATAAAGTTATATTGTCGCTTGTTGTGTTGGCAATTGCTGTCATATACTTTTCTTGCAATCCATAAAAACCATCAACTTTTATTAGTCCTGGAAATGTTCAATGTTTCCATAGAAGAAATAAACATTTAATACAGAGTACTTCAGTTTTGATGAAATACAACATTAAAGAATTTAATGGCAACAGATTGATGATAAGTTTGGTCATTAAACATAAAGCTTATCTTATTGGTTAAGAGCATAATCATAATTTTGATGTTAATCCACAGTGTTGAAATAATCCACAATGCTTACCGACTATAGCTAAGATAGTAGCACCAATCATCAAGATGACAGTTTGCAGTGTGTCGGTATACATAACTGCTTTCAATCCTCCTGGAAATAAAGAATAGATGAAATTCAGTGCCACGGGCAAAAACGTCCACTGGTGTCTTCCTGAGCTTTCATTGTAGGTGAGTAGGGGGCCACTCTTCAACAAGTATAACGGCGACGTAATGACCGACGACCGTATTTATTTGGTAGACTTACTCACCAGTAACAGTATATAGAGCAGTTACCACCAAAATAGCTGTGATACAAATATATATATTCCAGCCTATTAGTTGTTGCATGAATAATGCTCCAGCATATAGTTCCATCTGAACATAAATTTAAAAACGTATATAAGCTTAATTTGATATTCACAAGATGACCTCACACATTTGCTAGTAGTATATGTGTTTTCTGATATAG
>NW_008708171.1:59926-77758 GCF_000327385.1 Lottia gigantea | reverse complement strand
TAATAAGAGAACTAAGAAACAAGAGACTAGAACGACAAGCCCTAGAAAAACAAGGAAAAGGGTTTAAAATCATTGGATAAAAATGGCAAGCAAAAATTACAGATTGGATCCAATCTTTCAATTGTATGATCCGATTCAATATTCGTTCAACAAGAAGAAAGAGGATTACGTAATCATCTCACCATCGGTAGGGACAAAGACCCAAATAAACGACGGAGGAAGAGTTACCTTTGAAATTAATTCGTTGTCCAATTGGTTGCTGCTTTCCGATGCCCATTTCCGATGCGATTTCAAAATCAAAGACGCCGCTCAGAATCGAATTCCACAAACCAACACGACTTTAGAAAACAATTTCTTTCCGTCTTTATTCAGCGAAATGGTTTTGGAAGCTGGTTCAAATCCGATAGAGACCATAAAACACCCCGGCGAGTTTGACACAATGTTGAAAACGGTTCTGTATCCCAAAAACTACGATTCAGTTTCGGGATGGATTCCCGATGTCGGTGACGGAGAAGTTTTAAAAGAACCGGTCAGAACTGTAGCAAATGACGCAGACCTTGCTAGGATAAGGGTAGTTGCTAGAAACACACTGGAAAGAGTGACTCGCGGAGTAAATCACGGATTTGAAAAACGAGCGCTTCAATACAACAATGTTGTCGAGAACAACAGATGGGGTAATTACGTAAATTGGAAGTTGTATCCTTTATTTGGTCTCTTGAAACACAGAAAGGTTTCCATAGGTTTACCGTATAAAATTCACTTGCAAAGAGAAATCAACGACAACAAGATATTCTTTGGTGAAAACAACTCTGACGCAAAATTGGAAATAACGAATATCCAACTTTACATACCGGTAATCACTCCTTCCATAGAAGTGGAAACGAGAATATTCAACTCTTTAACCAAAGACATCGAAATTGCTTTTCTTCGTCGTAACACGGTAGGTAGCATGACTTTACCTGGGGAATCCACCACGTGGCCAATCACCAACACCGTCAAACCAGCGAGATATCTAATGGTTGGTTTCAAAAACTTGCCAGACTCTCAGACAAACAACAACAACATTTTCAGAGTGGCATTGAACCATACTCAAGATCCCATCATTCGCAAAGTTCAAGTCAGATTGAACAACGATAATCATCCCAATTAAACTTTGATCAACCAATTGATCCTTCCAAAAAAGATTACAACGAATTGTACAGAAACTATAAAAACATGTGCGAATTGTTGGGAAATACGCCTCAGTTTGAATACACAGATTTTTCACTCAATCATCCAATCTTTTGTTTCGATCTGTCAGCTCATCAAGAAGTTTTTTTCAAAACAGGGGTAAACATAAATATTCACATAGATAAAACACAAGGAGAAGTGACCGGCTACTGTTTATTGCTGGAAGAAGCAAAACATTTGATTAAAATATCAGATAGAAGAATGATAAGAATTGAATAATAAAAACACCCTTTAAAAATGAAACCAGAAACTTTGGTTATGAAAATAATAGAAGCTATTGAAACGAATTCGCCGACTCTAATAACTTACAACGGTAAAAAAAAGTGCATATATCCAAAAGATTATCGATAAATACAAACATTGCAAAGTCAGAGACGATATAGACTTGGAAAGAATTGATGAGAATTTAACTAAAAAAGGTGGATTTTTACCTTTCTTACCTTTAATCTTTGCTGGTTTAGCTGCAGCTGGTGCAACTGCTGGTGGAGCTGCTGGGATAGGCAAAGCTGTCAACGATAAGAAAGCTGAAGCCGCTGCAAACGCCGAAGCGCGTAGACACAATTTGGCAATGGAAAGAGAAGCACGAGGTGGTTCGGGAGTAGGAGATATATTAGGGACGGTTAAAGAATTCGGACAAAGATTTGGCGAAGAAACCAAGAAAATCGTTAAAGAGGGATGAAGCAAATTAATAGATAAAATCGACACCGGAGAAATGAAGGTCAAACACAAGGGCAACGCCATATTTTTAAAAAACATACGTTCGGGCGAGGGAATCTTCCTTTCAAAGTATGAAGGCAACGGAGTGATTTTTAGTACGAAAATGTAATAAATAAAAATGGGCAAGAAATTCAAACATTCGGACATATTTCCTAGTAACCCAATGCTCATGTGCATTTGCGGTAGTTCAGGTTCTGGGAAAACTCATCTCACTTTTAACATGTTGACAACACCAAACCTTTTAGATTTCGATTCTCTGTATATCTACACAACAACACCAGAGCAATCGTATTATCAATTCCTCAAAGCTTTAGAATATTTACCAAAGAAAGACGTTCAAGACATATTTCAATATTACGAAGAAAACAAAGAAGAAGTGGAAATAAAAGATATCATAGAAAACTTCATTAAATCAAAGAATCCATCTTTCAATCCAACGGATATAAAAGTTTTTTTACGAAAAATGTTAATGATCTAGACTTGTCTAATATTGATAGCAATCGAAAGAACTTAATATTGTTTGACGACTGCGTAGCGCAAAGAAATCAAACTGTTCAACAAGAATTCCTCACCAAAGGAAGACATCACAACTGTCACTGCATATATACCAATCCCAATCTTTTTACGGGATGGATTCTATGTTCATTAGAAAAAATGCAAATTGTTTTTTATTATTTGAATTAAACGAAAAAGATTTATCTCAAATCATTCAGTCTATAAATCACGGAATGGATAGAGATACATTTAAAAAGGTTTGTAAAGCTCAATGGAGAAACCCAGATGATCATGGATATGTATTTGTAAATACTAGAAAACCTGCGGGAGAAAGAGTTATGATCGATATATGTTAATTTTATTTTTTTTAAAATGACGGATTGGAATTATTTTTTAAAAAGAAATAGAGAATATATCAAAGCTAAGAATAAATTAAAGATCCAAGTTGAAAATAACAGTGTGCAACAACTCGGATTAACGGAAAATCTACAGACTCTATTTCAACCCATATTAAAAAGTCAAGAAGATATTAAAAAGAGACTCGTTATAGAACCCACCCCTCGTATAGAACCCAAAGCGATTGAATATAATGGTATTATAATTAGGACATTAGATGATATAAAACGTCTTTTTTCAAACCCTGACCCAGATTTACCAAAAGCATTTCACCAATCGTTGATGATGAGGGTTTGTTGTTTAATGGTTTTAGAATAAGATTTAGTGGAAATTCACCACAATTCAAAATCGACACAAAAGACTTTATATTTACATTAACGAGAGGATTAATAGATTTAATGAATGGCGAGGATGTTGAAATTGCCGATTACAAGGATTTAGTAGCATACTCAAAATTTCTACATGCGATCAGGAAGTCAGGACCCGAAACAAGAAGATTGAAAGAAGTTGATTTATATATAACAAAAGTTATTGAGGAAGAGGAGGTAGATGATTATGCAGAAGATTATCCACCAATCATACAAGAAATAGACGAATTCGATGATATGGTGGCATCTGGACAAGGTATAACGTTTTTATCCGACAACAATAAAGAATTGCTTAATAGATTAGAAATAATATTAGCGGCCATGAAGGAAGGTCATCGATCGGACAGACAATACAACGAAGTCAATGGCATATTAAAACGGCTTTTGGAGAAAAAAATCATCACTAAAAAAGACTATAAAAACGTCATTAAAAATGTCCAATAAAGAACAATTGTTCGTTATCACCTCGAATAAATCAGACATCAAATTGTCTCTAGACTACGAGTATGAACTCGATCGCAATAAACAGTACGAACTGGGATTAAAGTATTTCTCCGTTTACAATTCCATTAGAAACATCAACGAAAAAAACAATCAACTAAAAATATCGACGGATAACGGAGTTACGTTCAAAACCATAAGCTTACAAGCGGGAAGCTACGAACACGTGGCCATCAACGATTACCTATCCGAATACGCAGGAAGCGTGAACAGCAAAAACAATATCGAATTCGAAGGTAATTTGAATCTGAACAAAATGAAACTGATCTTGAGAAATAACGTTCAAGTCGATTTCAACGTAGAAAATTCGTTGAATGCGTTACTAGGGTTCGATAAACGAATATACGCGCAATCGACATTGGCGCCGCACAAGGCCAACATCGAGAACGACATCGACGTGATCAACATTCACTGTAATTTGATCAACGGTGGATTTTTTTCAACAAGCACAAACGCCAAATCATATACAGCATACCGACTTTTACGGTGCCGATCGGATACAGAATTATAGAGAAACCGTTTCAAACGACCTATTTACCAGTCAATTCTTTCATGATCAAAGATATAAATCTGGAAATCAAAGACGGTAAAAACAGGTTCATAGACTTTGGCAACGAAGAAATTGTCATTCAACTTCATTTAAAACAATCTTCATTCTCTTCTTGAATAGTAAGATAATCGAAATCATCAAATTCATAGTTTTCGTCAAAACTATACTCATCTTTGTCGTTGTAAAGATACATAATTCCTACACTGTTTGGTGGTTTTCTTTTAACATTATTCAAATAACTTCTAAAAACTTTAGTTTGTTTATCATTTGGAATAACTACTCCATTGGTGAAACTTTTTTCCCATGGTTTATTAAATTCGTTCGACACATCATGTCCGCTTGCTAACTGAACGTAATCTTCTACACTTATCTTATCATTAGAATAACCTTTAAACGTTTTCTTTTCTTTTAAAACACCATCAGAAGTCAAAACGATGTTGTATTTGACTTTTGGTGCTAAATATAAACCAAATATAATTCCACCGTCACCGTAATCGTTTTTACCTTTGCAATAGTCTTTTTCGGAGACCAAACCAGCTCTGTTTAGTTTTTTCCAATTTTTGGATGAAATGTACAAACTATCGGTGTCGGTATAGTATATTTCGGGTTTATAAAATCCATTTATGACATGAATGAAATTGTTCATTATATTTTTTACTGTGAGATAAAACGAATGATCCCAAATGACTAGGTGTTAGTCGTGTAGATTTACTGTCTTCGGTAGTAATCTCTTTTTCTTCAATTTCTGTTTCAACAATATATTGAGTATCATTAATTTTCTCATAGGTTTTAACGCGTGAATCAAAGTTGGCCTGTAAAGTTGCTTCATTCCATAAATGTCTAGTTGTGAATATATCTTTCTGAATTTATTTACCATACAAGGAATTACCTAATAATTTCATGCAATTACTACCCACGATATTACCTTCTCGTTTATATTTATTTCTTAAATCTCTCAAAATTAAAATATAATCTCTATAGGGTGGAGTTTTAAAATTTTCTTCGTAAACTATACCATCTAATATTCTAATAATTCGTCCACCGGCTTTCACTATTTTTTGAATATCGACCGATGTTAAAACGTCGTGACAGAAACCATTTCTGAACCTGATTTTGTTACCAGTTTCCTTTTTACCTTCTTTATTCGTGAAAGTGATTTTATCTTTAGCTGGTATCGGTTGGAAGAACATGTTTTTGGGATAGTCAAACCACACTTTTAAAATAGCTGTTCTAGGTCTGAATTTCTGTTTATTGAAGAGTTTTACAAATTCTTTTTCTTCTTCTGGTAGAAACGGTCTTCCACTTTCGGCTCTCGGATATTCACTGTCTAAATCCGACATGGCGGAAGCGTATAAACCGTTAGCATCAAATGCCATTAGTTTAGTACATTCTATTTTTGTAAGTCTCGAATGAACCTCCGTTTTGTCTTTTGTGCTTGCGCTGTATTCTTTAAATAAATCAATTATGTTATTACTTTCAAGTTCTGTGTCACTTCGTGTTTCACTTTGTGAAATATATTCCTTTAATACGTTACAAATTTCATCCATTTTGTTCGTTTCAAATGATTTTCTATTTGACGAAACTCTTCCTCCTTTAATAGATCGTCTGATAAAATTTCTTATAAAAGGATTAGTGTGCGAATAAACTTTTTCTACGTTTTCTTTTTCGGTATGTTTCGCAACCATTCTAGTAGTTTCATACCATTCTTCTTCCACCATTTCTTTATCGTAATGATATAAATAATACCAACCCTTTAAACATAAAGATGGAGCCGTTAGATTATTGGACATATTCTGGTTTACAACTTCTTTCGTCACTTGGTTGTATTTTATCAAACTAGCTCCCAAACAGAGAGTGTCTCTCTTGGCGTAAGGTTCCCATTCGTGTCTCAATTCCTCCCAGTTGTCTTGCGTGTATTTAGCGATATCTACGTCGGCAATCTTTCTCAAATTCGCGGGAAGATTGGAAGAATTTCCCCATGCAGCCAAACTAGAGGATTCGTGTTGGTAGGAACACGTGAAATTAATATGTTGTAAATAATTACCCTTTATTTCTTTCTGTCTTTTCCATTTTTTCTGTAAATCTTCATCCGTGTATGGATTAGATAAAGGAAAAGATAGAATTCCTCTGGGTGTTTTTAAAGGGAAATGCGTTAGTTTTTTTGCATTTTTAAGCACGATCCACTGCCGTTATGAGAAATTAATATTAATCTCTTTCTATCATATTGACCTAAATATTTTAACATTTGATCTATACAATCTGTACCTACAAATAGTTCTACTACATTCATTAGTTTATCATAAAATTCTTCTGGAACATTATCAGTAGGATTTATATTTGGAAAGATATTTTTTATCGTTTCTAACTTTTTTCTTATTTTTTCTAAATTAATTAAAGTGCAGGCATCAGGAATTGCTCTTCGACTGTTTTTTTCTGAATACGTTTCGCAATCCCAAGCGAATAACGCATCATCACTCATACTCGAAAGCACGTTAAGTTTGAGAGGTGAAACCTGTGTTACTGCGTTATCGTCTCTACACGTTTTCCACACCTGTTCGTAATTGTCTTCTATTTCTTGAATTCCCAAACTTTTTTGGCTTCTTCTAATCAAACAGAAATGCGAGTTGTGTAAGTAAAAAACCCAATCTAATTCATCGTGAACGTCTCTGGGATGAAAATGTCTGTTTTTGGTATTATAAATTTGAAACGAAGTGTTGAATTTCTTGTTGAATTCCTTCGTTCTAGCACAAGTCATCACTCCTTTTCTATTTGCTTTTGAAAACCCGTTGATGTATTCTTGAAATTCTCTCGTGCAGTCTTCGTTTAAAACACGATTGACGCATTTGATGAAACAATGACCATCTGTAGGTATGTAACAATTTTCGCCTTCGTATTCATTGATCTTTTTAAGCAGATCAGTTCCTCCTCTGCCAACTCTCGATCTTTTTATTTCTTGGAAATTGTCTTTCATTAAAATTATTTTTCCTGTAAAATACCAATCGGAAGCATCGGATTTTTTGTCCATATTTGAAAAGATATTGTGAAAAGTTTTGGCATTGAAACCGAGGAGTGACATGTATTGTCTGTGATTCCCTTCCTCGACTATCTCTCCATCTATTTTAATTTGTCCTTTGAATGTTTTGAAGATATCCGTTTTCTTTTTATAATGAGCTTTCTTTTTGCTCGTGAAACCTAAAGTGATGAGACCGCAAGAGGTCGTTTGAACGGCTGTTAATTACAGCCAATACGGTTGGGACGATGACCGGAAGCATTAATCCACCAGTCACGGCCGTTGCCACCGTTACTCCTACCGTTAGAACTGTGCTCGCTGTTTTGAAAAAAGAATCGATTCTACTCCATGTTTTCCTGCATGTATTGCACTGTCTCAACTTTATTTTCAACTCTTCTTGTTTGTCTATCATGTATTGTTGTCTGCTTTCGAGTTCCATTTTTTAAGTCGTTAAATTAAGTGAATTTCCGATAAATGGAACCACGGAATATCGTATAGAGCGCGCTTGTTTGGCCTAGCATTATTATATTTGCGGGTATTAAAAGTAAAAACATTTACGCGTACTAACGACATTTCTTTTTTCGTATGGTCTTCTTTAAGATGATAGGAATATTTTCTTTTTTCTTTTCGATGTTTATCTTGGCTCTAAAAATAAAACCACCACCTTCAAGGATGGAGTCTTCGGCAAACGATAAATGCACTATAAACTCTCTTTCTTGTTGACTTTTATGAACATCAATCGAAGTGTATTTTTCACCTAAAGCGAAATATAGTTTTACGTGTTCAAAGTCTGTTGTTCGTAAAAACTTGTGACTGGTTGATTCTATTTTTTCGTGTACGTGTAAGCGTCGTGGAATTTTGGCAATGTTGGTTGATGGTGGATTTTCCGTCTCCAATATCATATCTAAATCTTTGATTCCAATGATATCCTTATCATTTTCTACTTCCATTTTAAAGGTGTCTACATATTTACCATTTTTCGTTTCAATTTCCTGATCCCTTTTATCAATCAAACGTATATTCTCTTCCAAATTACCATCATTGAATAATGAAATATGTTTGACGGCCTTGCCGGTTTGTTTGAAGACTACTTTATTGACTTTAACCTTCATGGGAAACTCTATTTGAATCAGACAATTACCTCGAAAAGTAAACGCTTGCGTTTCGCCTATATCGAATACGTTTTTAGGTTCTCCGTATGCGAGAGAACCCACTTTTATTTCTGCTTTGAATCCGTATTTGTTTGATTTATAAATTTGGTCTTTTTCATCGAAGACAGTGTCACTTTCGAATGGAAGATTGAAATAATACGAATTGTCCGTGACAATAGCTTCTAATTTGCTCAACTTTCTCTCTTGTCTCAAAATATCGTCATGAATTCTAGATACCAAAAGATTGACCTGTTCTTTAATATAATTTTTCATATCAACTCGAAATTTATTTTGAAGAAAGTTTTTAATCACACCCACTTCTTTTTCTAATTCGTCCGTGATTTTAGTATCCAAAGCAGACAATTGTCGTTTCAACGTATCTTTGTCAATGGGAAGTGTGTTAATTATATCTTGAACATCTGATTTTTGCTTCGCGATCTTTTCGTTCAAATTGGATATCGAATTTTGTAACTCGGTTTTGTCCGCGGTCTTGTCTAGTTCTGCTAGCAATTCGCCAAGTTTTCTTTCCAAAGCGGTTAGTTTTCGTTTCAATCTATCCTCGTTTACATTTGGGTTGTCTATTAAACGTTGGACGTCTATTTTTACCTTCGTAATCTTATCGTCTAATTTGGATATTAAATTTTGCAACTGACTTGTTTTATCCACTTGAATAAGACGTTTCAAACTCGTTAACTCTTGTTGTAGTTTGGGTTCGTCCACAAGATTTTTAATATTTCGTCTGATGAATCTTTTCACGTCATTTATTCTATTTTCAACATGGTCCTTATCTATTTGAATTGCGTTTATTTGATCCAGTAAATATTTCTTGTTCACGGCATCGTTATCGTTTCCTGGAAACTTTAAATTAGTTATTTTGAAATTGTTCATATCGATATCCCCTTGTAAGGTGTCTCCGATTTGATCCACGAAAAAAGGTTTCGCTTTGTTTATAAACGCCGTAGAACTCATGGGATTTTTAGATTCTAGAGGTAAAGACCCTAATCCAAACTTGTTTGCCATTTTTATTGAGTTGATTTTTTTAGGTGTTTTTCGAAGTAGGCGGTAAGTATTGCTGAAGACCCAATTGACGAAATATATATGTAGTTTGTGTTTGAAAAAACTTGTATAACATTCTGATAAAACACATTCAGTAATATTTTGAAGATAAATTTACATTCAAATTTAAAAAATCTTAATTTAAGAGAGCGTAAATGCTTGTCGACATCTAAATTTCTTAACCTTTCATCTAAATCTTCATTTTCGAGATTCATTTTTAAAAGTCAGTTTTTTGAAGTTCATTTTGATAAAACCTTCCTATGATTTGTTCTTTGTCTTGATCGATCAATTCATACGTGGGAGGTGATGTGTTGTTTACTTTATCAACGATGAATATCTCGTTAGTCCAATAGCCGACGTAACCTTTCTGAAACAATGATTTATATTTAAAAATACGAACTCGATCTCCGACTTTGAATTTGGATTTAATATTCAAATTGCTAATCTCGTTTTCAAAGTTGTTTCGAGTGTTGACGGACTTTATGATATTCGGGTTATTAGAGGCTTGCGATGGCGTCACACCTATAGACGAATGTATTTTGTTATTGTATTCGTCGACAACAACTGGTAATATTTTAAGCCATTTTTGAGATTTCAATTCCGTGAATTTCTTGAATAATTTGCTTTTAAGAGCTGTTGAATCTTTCTATCACTACGGCTTTACCTTCGTTATACGTGCTGTAAATTTCAAACCCCAGAGATTTCACATTTCTGTTGTAGAATTCGCTTCCTTTATCAACCCACAACTTTAGGGGTCGTCTGTCGGATTGTTTCATTATGGTTTCGAATGCTTGTTTGACAGTCAGACCCGATTTGTTTTTCAAGGGAAAGACCCAAGCGTATCTCGTGTATATGTCGATCACCGTCAAACAATACTTGTACCCTCTCTCGACTCGCATGTTGATTAAATCGGCTGACCAAATTTCATCTTTATCAAAAACTTTGACTTTGAGGTAATGTTTGTTTTTTCGAAATTCTTTGTGAATCTCGTCTGCTATGCCCATACCCAATTTCAATTTTGCCTTCAAGAGTTTTATGATAAGAGCCCTTTGTAATTTCTATTTGAAAGTGGGATTGGGAATATTTTCGAGTTCGTCTATCATTGTCTGAATGTTACGTCTTTGTTTCTGTACAGTATGTCGTGTTTGAGCGCTGCTGCGTCAACTCTATTAACGGGTTCTTTCCCTGGTTTGGGATTATCATTTTCGTCTAAACGCAGATCTAACCTCGTGCCTGGACCTGTATAATTGTGCCCTGGGAGATGTTTTTCTCCGGGATATTTTGCCCATGGGAATCCAGGAAGAGAACCCAATGACTTTTGAATGTCTCCCGCACCGAAATACGTTTTAGGAGGATGGACATTTATTAAAGACATATTTGTTCAATAAACACCATATATTTTTAATACGAAAGATTTAATACAAGGAGGAAATTTGTTGTTTGAGACAAAATTGCCCACTTTGGGGATGATAGATGTTAGCGCAGAGAAGAAACCGTCTCCTTCGAATTTTTTTTTTTCGTGTTTTAAAATTAAAGACATTTTTAATGCGGTTATTTTATACTGTATTATTTTTTAGTGATTCTTGTCTGTGGTTTTGGGTAATTTATAATACAGTTAGGAGGAATCTGTTGTGATATATTTTTTTAACAGTTAGGGAAGTCTGTTATAATACATTTTTTTACAGTTTGGGGAAAGTCTGTTATAATACATTTTAACAGTTGTGTCTTTTCGGATATGACGCATTGAAAAAGCTGCGCAGAAGTGAAATGCGTCATATCCGAAAAGACATATACCTGACATCTTAAAAACCGGATCAAACTGGATGCGCTATATCAGAAAACACATATACTACTTTTGCTAATCGATAAGTAAGCTGACTGAAACGTCAAATATCTGGGAAATCCCCAAAGATTTGTTCGTGATGGTCCATTTAGCGCGTCGTGGATTTGCTAAACCTGTGAAAGTTTTTTTTTATGTAATAATAAGCTTACCAAGCAATTTAGCAGCTGTGTGATGCTATTCATGATGTGGCCTATACGAGTCAATCAGGTTATGCTAGGTTAATTACTACACGCGTCTCTATGGGCTTATAACCAAAAATGGAAATTTATTGATTTATTGAAAAATAACTTACTGATATTTTGGTGAGAACATACAATATTAAAGCTAGTATAGAAAGATAAATTCTTAACCTCACTCCGCCAAATCGGCGTTTTAAATAACCGGGCATAGTAAAAGCCTACAAATAAATAACAGAACTTATTATACGTATGCCTGTTATTCCATGATGACTATCTGTAAACTACCTAAATCTTTCTTGCAATTTCCAATTGCAAACGAAATTAAGACTTATGGGATAAAAATCAAAACGTACCCCACTTGATACATAAACTGGAACAAACAGCCATCCTAGAGCTATTAACAGAAACACTGCCTGAAAAGAACAATATTTACAGTAATTAACTGGAGGAACCATTGAAAGTCATGCCTAGGATAATGGCTGAGGATATGTTTTGGTAATTATTTCTTTGACCCAATATACCGTTATACCAATTTCTTACTCACGGTTCATATATAATACTAATTACTTACTTCCCATTCAAATATGATACTTACTACAATAAAACCTACTCAACATTTACATAATACACATTACATACCCAACATACAAATATATAATACAAATTACTTACCCCTCATTTAAAAATATAAAACAGATTACTAACTCTCCATTCAAATATGAAACAGAATACTTAATCAAATGGAACCTACTCCATATTTACATAAGACTACTTATCTATATTATAATAGATGACTTACCCCCATTCAAACGATGATACCGATTACTTACTCCCCATTCAGTAATATGATACTGATTACTTTCTCCAATACAACTTCACATTTACATAATACAGATTACTTACCCCACATTCAAATATAATACAGATTACTTTCTACCATTCAAAATATGTTACAGATTACTTACTCCCCATTCAAATATGATAACAGAGAAACCAGTAGCAGCAGCTGCCCCAGCTAGACCTATAAACATCGGAGCTCCAACATTACTAGCAAATATAGAACATCCGACCTACAACCATGAATAAAATCTAAAATAACATGTTTGATGCAACCGTAGATCTGCCTCATTTAAACATAGCATGACGAAGATGATTTAATTGTTTGATTTAGTGAATTTCATAGAAGACTGCCTGTCAGTGGCCGGAGCCAGGTTTCCGGCTGATGTTGCCCGAATTTTTAACCTAGTTATGAGAGTTTTGCAAACTCTGCGTGCGAAACACTATTGTTATTGTTTTTGAAGAGTATTTTCATTATTTCTAGAAAACATGTTCCTCTGCCAAAGGCAGGCAAGAAATATGTCTCCAACCTTTTTTCGATAGGTTCAACAAGAATTTTTTGAGGAAAACTAGGTCAAACAGCTTAATTAACAATTAGTATTCTCTGTTAATTAGCCCTTTTAAAACAAATTTAGTTTGATCAAGTAGATACAAAGATATACATAGCATACTTTAGAAATATTTTCAGGTATAATTTACGACATTTTTGACAATGAAAGTGTTTTTCAAAAAAGGGGAATGCCCCTTTGAGGCTTCGGGCAGTGATTTCAGTAAATATTGTTATAGGACATCTCAAATGATATGAATTATGTAATATTATTATAAAAAAAAATACAATAGGGCTACGATTTCAATTTAAAAAAAACAACAGTTATAGGATAGTATCTCATTCATCATTATTAAATGTGAAAAAACAGTGACATTTAGGAATGTATCAACAAAAATTTGGTAAGAAATTAGTCATTTTGGAAAATAATTTCAAAAGTAGAGAGGGCATCGTCTTTGATTAATATAAGATTTGAGATACTACACTATCCTCATTTACCGGTATCCAATGCATATCCTTGCCTGCTAAGAAATACCCTGCAGCACTTCCCCTGTTTGGTCTGCATGATGCCTGAAATTTAGAGTATATCTATCATATATAAGCTATCGGGCAAAAAGTGTTTAAAGCGACTTCACATTGCATTATTTCTATTGAATTCTCCACAATACATGACTGGATGGTGTGGTACTCTATATTGAACATCAACCAATTATTTTTAACAAGACAACGCAAGGCCTCACAGCGCCCGACATGTTTAATATTATCCGAACATACTCTATACAAACTTTAGGTGATCAATTTCCTTCAAAAAATGTCTCTTCTTGGGTACTTTCAAACAATGTTGACCAAAGGATATGGGTTGTTCTCCATTTCATTTGGTCGTATAGAAACAAAATCAGGAAATAAATGAAGTTACTTCTGCAGGTTAACTGGACAGCAACTGATTGGCTATGTACCATTGATTAAAAGATGATTTGGATTACCGGTAATTTTTTCGTTACATAAATGTGTGATATGGGTGTGTATATATACTCTTTACTTACAGAGCGACATAAAAATAGGCCATTCTTTTAGATGGTACAACTTACGAACTCTTACCAACTTTTTAAATATCTGTTTTATGAAATTTTGGTTCTTATCAACTTTTTTGTTATTGCAATAAAAGACTATTCACGTTTATTTCGCAGTGTCAAAGCGACAATTTCTCCCCTCTGCAGTCACAGTTTGGAGTCTCTGGCCTACACTGGTTGATCAAACAGATAAGTGTACATAGAAGTACATAGCATACTAAAAACTCTATTTACGCTTATTTAAGAGGCTGCAAATTATACATTTCTTATTACTGAAAACTGCATACTGTATACTGTCAAAACAGTCAAAATTCAACATAAACATAATTTAGATAACTTTAATGATATAACTCAAAATTGCAAAACGTCTAAAACGATTTTTATTTTCTTTTTCTGTACATATATCTACTCAGCTATCCTTTTATTAAACTTTATAATGCATTTTTAGATCAATAACTTTGAATGTATTAATATTTCATCAATTTACATAGTTATATATTAGTTAAAGCAAAGACAAATACAGTCTGATTGTCAGATTTGAATTTAAAATCCAAATCCGTATGTAGGATTGAACTTTCCCCTGACAACGATTTTCAATTTTTACATTTCCTGAGAGATTTTATCAAAAAAAAAGTAGTTATTAAATATTTAAACTTTTAACGTAAACTATTTACGCCTTAGATATTTAGTTTTCGTTCTTTATGTTCTAATTTATTCATTTTAAATCTGACTATTATAAGAGTAAGTTCACCGATTAAGCCAATGAAATGCAGTGTTCATTAAAAGCGTTTCGATTTTAATACATTACTCCAATCGTGTTCTTGGCTCAAAGTTAGTTTGTCAGATCCTGAATCGGTATGAGCAAAAAGAAAACTTATAGTTGCTTCAAGCCTTAAATTAGCGAGTCAAATTTTGGTACTAAAATCACGAATAAATAGGGCCTACAATCGTGGGTGTTGCATACATATACATACAACGAAAGATAGAATCTAAAATTTTAAGCAGGAATTTACAATAAAGAGTCACTTCAATTTGGCATTGACAATGCACTGTCACTTTAAGTAAAGGAATCCGAGCTGGAACTGTAGTTTTAATCAATATATCCAGTTCCAACCCTTTGCCACAGATACAGATTGTAACTTTAAGTTGACAGGAAGAACGCCAAAGTCTGATGGATGTTCTCTTGCTATTCAAAAATGATGTTCAATCTTTCTCACAAAGGGCAACCGTTCTTGAAAAAAAGATTTTATAAATCCCATTTTTCTTTTGTAATGGTAAGTTAATTGTGAAAGTAGTATTTTGACGATAGTGTTACTAACGATTATTCTACGAATATGTACAGTAAACTCTTCTAGTTTTAGTAAGGTACACGCATGTTGATGGTTTTCGTCATGATTGCCATGCAGAAAAGGAATGTGTCATCTACCTTTCAAACAAAAAACTTACCCAAATTCCTACCACCAAAACTACCAAGAAATATGCAGCGATTGTCACAAAATCCCAGACTCCTAAAACGTCTGCCATGTCGATTTGACTAATGTTTATTATAGTTCATTATTGAAATAGTTTATAAAGATAAACAAACGGCTCGTTGTTGAGCTAATAACATCATCATTAAGTCTGTTGTTGAAAACGTGGTTGTTTTTATATAAGTGATACGCTTAACTGAGGTCAAGCTCTACCATCTAAGAATTGTGAGGACTATCTCATAGCTCTGAGTGAAACAACTGGTTGATTTTATTCTAACCACAGAAAACTTCGATTGCGTCAAGCACATCAACTGACCAAGATAAGTCCACACCATACCCATTCATTTTCCAGTTTTTAATATCAATTTGAATTCTATGAGCATGCGACGATGGTTGTGGTTACAAATAATAAGAATGATGATAATGTTAGTGACCATTAAGACCATTTAGTGAGATGCAGCTATTAGTAGAGCTAATCGTGCTTAAAGATAGCGATTTAGATCAACTCAAATCATTCCAATATCTATCCAATATCTATCTCATTAATTCATTAGACTGTAAATGAACATAATAATTTTATTATTTCCAGTTCATCTTAAACTATGCCACCTATCCTCGTGTTTCGCCCATTGTGCTCCAAATCTAGTTCATCTTAATCTGTGATTGAACTACATCTTAGGAATGAGGAAAATTAAACTATACCCATAGAATGGTGTCCTTCGGTGTTTTCACTGTATAGAATATTTCATCATAACAAGAAAATACACGAGGATGAACCTTGGAGTATAGAGTCAATCTATACTCCTTGGGATGAACCATGTGCAATCCCATGAATGGCAGTAGGTAATATTAGCCAGTTAGCGATTCAAAACCGACTCTGCATACTATCGAAGTTCACCGTTCGAGTTGTCCCAAAGGAGCGTATATACACTTCAAAACACAAGTTAATGTAAATGTCGGCTAGCAAATGCTTCGGAATGATGAAAAAAAATCAGAGGAGGTTTTTTTGAAACTTCCGTACACGTTGGCTTCTCTTTGCACAATTTCAATTAATCACCATCAGCGTTAATTCCTGTAATTGTCAGACATAATTAACCATATTATGATATCACTGATGCAAACATATCATTTAAGTCACATATGAAATTGAGAGAATAGATACGAGTATGACAGGCTATTTAAATTAGTGATCTGTATACAATGAATCGAATACATTATTTAATTTAAGGTCGGTCTACATCAATTATTTCTTATTGACAACATCAACACGGAACGATGCGTATTCATATTTTAGTGAAATGAAATCAGATGGAATACAATGATAGGTTTTTATTCAGGATTATAGTGACAAGCACTTTGCCAATTTTAATTTATATAAACAATCGTTTCAAGACAAGATTGACCCAAAAATTCAACGGGTCCGACACGTGGTCTGCAGATTGTGTGGGCACACCATATTAAATGGTTTTGGGCCAGCTCCTCGTATATATTCATAAAATTGAAAGATAGATTGCCAGGCAAGGTAATGCCCACTGGCAGCTTTGATTTTGAATAAAAATATGTGGCAGTACAGTAACAAGCACCAGTATGAAATATTCAACCTTCAGTAAAACATTTCTTATGAACTTTATGGGGCAATGCTGAAAAATATTACCAAGTTTTGTCAAAATCCGGCAAGAATCACCTCATACGTCAGTACGTCAGTGAGTTCGTCACTCCGTCAATGAGTTCGCCACTCCGTCAATGAGTTCGTCACTACGTCAGTGAGTTCGCCACTCCGTCACTGGAGTCCATCAATACGTCGATGCTACCTTACAATTTTATAACTTTTGTTTTTATTAAGTTCTTAAACGAAAAACGACATTTGACGGAGTATTTAAATCAAATCGTCTATAGAACATGTCAAAAACTAAAAAAAAAAATTTCGTACAAATTGGGGAATATCTAATTTCCATCAGTAAACGAAAATAAGATACAAGCTAATGACTTCGATTTTCGTGTTTTTAAAGCATCGTAACTCGTTTCTATTATTGTATGAACCTATATCAACATTCTTGCTATATCGATCTCAATTTGGTATGAGGTAGCCCTGACTCAAATATCTTGTATGTAGGCTATACAAAAAGGCCAGAATTTTAACAATTCTTGGTATGCTTACGTATAATTTTGTGTACATCATTTAATATGATTTTTTTACGAACGATTTTTGAGTTAATTGATTTTGATCTATCCAAAATAAACGAATTTGGCATGTGAATACGAACGAGACTGCAGTTGTAACCTGATCTTGATGGACTTTGGCATGTTATGTATATTGTTCAGAACTTATCGCGATTTTTCTTCGAAATGGATTGGTGATCACTATAGAAAAAAATTTCTTCTGCTTTTGTCGAAATTTGGAATGCTATATGGA